>NW_027485570.1:0-34384 GCF_050908995.1 Andrena cerasifolii
TATCGGTTTTTCAATATCGGTTTTGCAATATCAGTTTTTCGATATCAGTTTTTCAATATCGGTTTTTCAATATTGGTTTTTCAATATCGGTTTTTCAATATCGGTTTTTCAATATCGGTTTTTCAATATCGGTTTTTCAATATTGGTTTTTCAATATCGGTTTTTCAATATCGGTTCTAATATCGGTTTCAATATCGGTTTTTCAATATCGCTGTTTCAATATCGGTTTTGGAATATCAGTTTTTCGATATCAGTTTTTCAATATCGGGTTTTCAATATCGGTTTTGCAATATCAGTTTTTCGATATCAGTTTTTCAATATCGGTTTTTCAATATCGGTTTTTCAATATCGGTTTTGCAATATCAGTTTCTCGATATCAGTTTTTCAATATCGGTTTTTCAATATTGGTTTTTCAATATCGGTTTTTCAATATCGGTTTTTCAATATCGGTTTTTCAATATCGGTTTTTCAATATCGGTTTTTCAATATCGGTTTTTCAATATCGGTTTTGCAATATCAGTTTTTCGATATCGGTTTTTCAATATTGGTTTTGCAATATCAGTTTTTCGATATCAGTTTTTCAATATCGGTTTTTCAATATCGGTTTTTCAATATCGGTTTTTCAATATCGGTTTTGCAATATCAGTTTTTCGATATCGGTTTTTCAATATTGGTTTTGCAATATCAGTTTTTCGATATCAGTTTTTCAATATCGGTTTTTCAATATCGGTTTTTCAATATTGGTTTTTCAATATCAGTTTTTCAATATCGGTTCTAATATCGGTTTCAAAATCGGGTTTTCAATATCGGTTTTGCAATATCAGTTTTTCGATATCAGTTTTTCAATATCGGTTTTTCAATATCGGTTTTTCAATATCGGTTTTTCAATATCGGTTCTAATATCGGTTTCAATATCAGTTTTTCAATATCGGTTTTGCAATATCAGTTTTTCGATATCAGTTTTCAATATCGCTGTTTCAATATCGGTTTTTCAATATCGGTTTTTCAATATCGGTTTTGCAATATCAGTTTTTCGATATCAGTTTTTCAATATCGGTTTTTCAATATTGGTTTTTCAATATCGGTTTTTCAATATCGGTTTTTCAATATCGGTTTTTCAATATCGGTTTTTCAATATTGGTTTTTCAATATCGGTTTTTCAATATCGGTTCTAATATCGGTTTCAATATCGGTTTTTCAATATCGCTGTTTCAATATCGGTTTTGGAATATCAGTTTTTCGATATCAGTTTTTCAATATCGGGTTTTCAATATCGGTTTTGCAATATCAGTTTTTCGATATCAGTTTTTCAATATCGGTTTTTCAATATCGGTTTTTCAATATCGGTTCTAATATCGGTTTCAATATCAGTTTTTCAATATCGGTTTTTCAATATCGGTTTTTCAATATCGGTTCTAATATCGGTTTCAATATCGGTTTTGCAATATCAGTTTTTCGATATCAGTTTTTCAATATCGGTTTTTCAATATCGGTTTTTCAATATCGGTTTTTCAATATCGGTTCTAATATCGGTTTCAATATCAGTTTTTCAATATCGGTTTTGCAATATCAGTTTTTCGATATCGGTTTTTCAATATCGGTTTTTCATTATCGGTTTTTCAATATCGGTTCTAATATCGGTTTCAATATCAGTTTTTCAATATCGGTTTTGCAATATCAGTTTTTCGATATCAGTTTTTCAATATCGGTTTTTCAATATCGGTTTTTCAATACCGGTTTCAATATCGGTTTTTCAATATCGGTTTTTCAATATCGGTTTTTCAATATCGGTTTTTCAATATCGGTTTTTCAATATCGGTTCTAATATCGGTTTCAAAATCGGGTTTTCAATATCGGTTTTGCAATATCAGTTTTTCGATATCAGTTTTTCAATATCGGTTTTTCAATATCGGTTTTGCAATATCAGTTTTTCGATATCAGTTTTTCAATATCGGTTTTTCAATATTGGTTTTTCGATATCGGTTTTTCAATATCGGTTTTTCAATATTGGTTTTTCAATATCGGTTTTTCAATATCGCTGTTTCAATATCGGTTTTTCAATATCGAATTTTCAATAGCGGTTCTAATAGCGGTTTCAATATCGGTTTTTCAGTATCGGTTATCAATTATCAGTTTTTCAATATCGGTTTTGCAATATCAGTTTTTCGATATCAGTTTTTCAATATCGGTTTTTCAATATTGGTTTTTCAATATCGGTTTTTCAATATAGGTTCTTCAATATCGGTTTTTCAATATCGGTTTTTCAATATTGGTTTTTCAATATCAGTTTTTCAATATCGGTTCTAATATCGGTTTCAAAATCGGGTTTTCAATATCGGTTTTGCAATATCAGTTTTTCGATATCAGTTTTTCAATATCGGTTTTTCAATATCGGTTTTTCAATATCGGTTTTTCAATATCGGTTTTAGAACCGATATTGAAAACGGTTTCACGGATTATCACGGATTTTGATATCGGTTTCAATATCAGTTTTTCAATATCGGTTTTGCAATATCAGTTTTTCGATATCAGTTTTCAATATCGCTGTTTCAATATCGGTTTTTCAATATCGGTTTTTCAATATCGGTTTTTCAATATCGGTTTTTCAATATTGGTTTTTCAATATCGGTTTTTCAATATAGGTTCTTCAATATCGGTTTTTCAATATCGGTTTTTCAATATTGGTTTTTCAATATCAGTTTTTCAATATCGGTTCTAATATCGGTTTCAAAATCGGGTTTTCAATATCGGTTTTGCAATATCAGTTTTTCGATATCAGTTTTTCGATATCAGTTTTTCAATATCGGTTTTTCAATATCGGTTTTTCAATATCGGTTTTTCAATATCGGTTCTAATATCGGTTTCAATATCGGTTTTGCAATATCAGTTTTTCGATATCAGTTTTTCAATATCGGTTTTTCAATATCGGTTCTAATATCGGTTTCAATATCAGTTTTTCAATATCGGTTTTGCAATATCAGTTTTTCGATATCAGTTTTTCAATATCGGTTTTTCAATATCGGTTTTTCAATACCGGTTTCAATATCGGTTTTTCAATATCGGTTTCAAAATCGGGTTTTCAATATCGGTTTTGCAATATCAGTTTTTCGATATCGGTTTTTCAATATCGCTGTTTCAATATCGGTTTTTCAATATCGAATTTTCAATATCGGTTCTAATATCGGTTTCAATATCGGTTTTGCAATATCAGTTTTTCGATATCAGTTTTTCAATATCGGTTTTTCAATATCGGTTCTAATATCGGTTTCAATATCGGTTTTGCAATATCAGTTTTTCGATATCAGTTTTTCAATATCGGTTTTTCAATATCGGTTTTTCAATATCGGTTTTTCAATATCGGTTCTAATATCGGTTTCAATATCAGTTTTTCAATATCGGTTTTGCAATATCAGTTTTTCGATATCAGTTTTCAATATCGCTGTTTCAATATCGGTTTTTCAATATCGGTTTTTCAATATTGGTTTTTCAATATCGGTTTTTCAATATCGGTTCTAATATCGGTTTCAAAATCGGGTTTTCAATATCGGTTTTGCAATATCAGTTTTTCGATATCAGTTTTTCAATATCGGTTTTTCAATATCGGTTTTTCAATATCGGTTTTTCAATATCGGTTCTAATATCGGTTTCAATATCGGTTTTGCAATATCAGTTTTTCGATATCAGTTTTTCAATATCGGTTTTTCAATATCGGTTCTAATATCGGTTTCAATATCGGTTTTGCAATATCAGTTTTTCGATATCAGTTTTTCAATATCGGTTTTGCAATATCAGTTTTTCGATATCAGTTTTTCAATATCGGTTTTTCAATATTGGTTTTTCGATATCGGTTTTTCAATATCGGTTTTTCAATATTGGTTTATCAATATCGGTTTTTCAATATCGGTTTTTCATTATCGGTTTTTCAATATCGGTTCTAATATCGGTTTCAATATCGGTTTTTCAATATCGCTGTTTCAATATTGGTTTTTCAATATCGCTTTTGCAATATCAGTTTTTCAATATCGGTTTTTCAATATTGGTTTTTCAATATCGGTTTTTCAATATCGCTGTTTCAATATCGGTTTTTCAATATCGAATTTTCAATAGCGGTTCTAATAGCGGTTTCAATATCGGTTTTTCAGTATCGGTTATCAATTATCAGTTTTTCAATATCGGTTTTGCAATATCAGTTTTTCGATATCAGTTTTTCAATATCGGTTTTTCAATATTGGTTTTTCAATATCGGTTTTTCAATATAGGTTTTTCAATATCGGTTTTTCAATATCGGTTTTTCAATATTGGTTTTTCAATATCGGTTTTTCAATATCGGTCCTAATATCGGTTTCAATATCAGTTTTTCAATATCGGTTTTGCAATATCAGTTTTTCGATATCAGTTTTCAATATCGCTGTTTCAATATCGGTTTTTCAATATCGGTTTTTCAATATCGGTTTTTCAATATCGGTTTTGCAATATCAGTTTTTCGATATCAGTTTTTCAATATCGGTTTTTCAATATCGGTTTTTCAATATCGGTTTTGCAATATCAGTTTTTCGATATCGGTTTTTCAATATTGGTTTTGCAATATCAGTTTTTCGATATCAGTTCTTCAATATCGGTTTTTCAATATCGGTTTTTCAATATTGGTTTTTCAATATCAGTTTTTCAATATCGGTTCTAATATCGGTTTCAAAATCGGGTTTTCAATATCGGTTTTGCAATATCAGTTTTTCGATATCAGTTTTTCAATATCGGTTTTTCAATATCGGTTTTTCAATATCGGTTTTTCAATATCGGTTCTAATATCGGTTTCAATATCAGTTTTTCAATATCGGTTTTGCAATATCAGTTTTTCGATATCAGTTTTCAATATC
Source organism: Andrena cerasifolii (assembly GCF_050908995.1). Lineage (NCBI taxonomy): Eukaryota > Metazoa > Arthropoda > Insecta > Hymenoptera > Andrenidae > Andrena > Andrena cerasifolii. Next base: position 4,875 of record NW_027485570.1, read on the forward strand.
GCTGTTTCAATATCGGTTTTTCAATATCGGTTTTTCAATATTGGTTTTTCAATATCGGTTTTTCAATATCGGTTCTAATATCGGTTTCAAAATCGGGTTTTCAATATCGGTTTTGCAATATCAGTTTTTCGATATCAGTTTTTCAATATCGGTTTTTCAATATCGGTTTTTCAATATCGGTTTTTCAATATCGGTTTTTCAATATCGGTTTTTCAATATCGGTTCTAATATCGGTTTCAATATCGGTTTTGCAATATCAGTTTTTCGATATCAGTTTTTCAATATCGGTTTTTCAATATCGGTTCTAATATCGGTTTCAATATCAGTTTTTCAATATCGGTTTTGCAATATCAGTTTTTCGATATCAGTTTTTCAATATCGGTTTTTCAATATCGGTTTTTCAATACCGGTTTCAATATCGGTTTTTCAATATCGGTTTCAAAATCGGGTTTTCAATATCGGTTTTGCAATATCAGTTTTTCGATATCGGTTTTTCAATATCGCTGTTTCAATATCGGTTTTTCAATATCGAATTTTCAATATCGGTTCTAATATCGGTTTCAATATCGGTTTTGCAATATCAGTTTTTCGATATCAGTTTTTCAATATCGGTTTTTCAATATCGGTTTTGCAATATCAGTTTTTCGATATCAGTTTTTCAATATCGGTTTTTCAATATCGGTTTTTCAATATTGGTTTTTCAATATCGGTTTTTCAATATCGGTTTTTCAATATCGGTTCTAATATCGGTTTCAATATCGGTTTTTCAATATCGCTGTTTCAATATCGGTTTTTCAATATCGGTTTTGCAATATCAGTTTTTCGATATCAGTTTTTCAATATCGGTTTTTCAATATTGGTTTTTCAATATCGGTTTTTCAATATCGGTTTTTCGATATCAGTTTTTCAATATCGGTTTTTCAATATCGGTTTTTCAATATCGGTTTTTCAATATCGGTTCTAATATCGGTTTCAATATCAGTTTTTCAAAATCGGTTTTGCAATATCAGTTTTTCGATATCAGTTTTCAATATCGCTGTTTCAATATCGGTTTTTCAATATCGGTTTTTCAATATCGGTTTTGCAATATCAGTTTTTCGATATCAGTTTTTCAATATCGGTTTTTCAATATCGGTTTTTCAATATCGGTTTTTCAATATCGGTTTTGCAATATCAGTTTTTCGATATCGGTTTTTCAATATTGGTTTTGCAATATCAGTTTTTCGATATCAGTTTTTCAATATCGGTTTTTCAATATTGGTTTTGCAATATCAGTTTTTCGATATCAGTTTTTCAATATCGGTTTTTCAATATCGGTTTTTCAATATTGGTTTTTCAATATCAGTTTTTCAATATCGGTTCTAATATCGGTTTCAAAATCGGGTTTTCAATATCGGTTTTGCAATATCAGTTTTTCGATCAGTTTTTCAATATCGGTTTTTCAATATCGGTTTTTCAATATCGGTTTTTCAATATCGGTTTTTCAATATCGGTTTTTCAATATCGGTTTTTCAATATCGGTTTTTCAATATTGGTTTTTCAATATCGGTTTTTCAATATCGGTTTTGCAATATCAGTTTTTCGATATCAGTTTTTCAATATCGGTTTTTCAATATCGGTTTTTCAATATCGGTTTTGCAATATCAGTTTTTCGATATCGGTTTTTCAATATTGGTTTTGCAATATCAGTTTTTCGATATCAGTTTTTCAATATCGGTTTTTCAATATCGGTTTTTCAATATTGGTTTTTCAATATCAGTTTTTCAATATCGGTTCTAATATCGGTTTCAAAATCGGGTTTTCAATATCGGTTTTGCAATATCAGTTTTTCGATATCAGTTTTTCAATATCGGTTTTTCAATATCGGTTTTTCAATATCGGTTTTTCAATATCGGTTCTAATATCGGTTTCAATATCAGTTTTTCAATATCGGTTTTGCAATATCAGTTTTTCGATATCAGTTTTCAATATCGCTGTTTCAATATCGGTTTTTCAATATCGGTTTTTCAATATTGGTTTTTCAATATCGGTTTTTCAATATCGGTTCTAATATCGGTTTCAATATCGGTTTTTCAATATCGCTGTTTCAATATCGGTTTTGGAATATCAGTTTTTCGATATCAGTTTTTCAATATCGGTTTTTCAATATCGGTTTTTCAATATCGGTTTTTCAATATTGGTTTTTCAATATCGGTTTTTCAATGTTGGTTTTTCAATATCGGTTTTTCAATATCGGTTCTAATATCGGTTTCAAAATCGGGTTTTCAATATCGGTTTTGCAATATCAGTTTTTCGATATCAGTTTTTCAATATCGGTTTTTCAATACCGGTTTCAATATCGGTTTTTCAATATCGGTTTTTCAATATCGGTTTCAAAATCGGGTTTTCAATATCGGTTTTGCAATATCAGTTTTTCGATATCGGTTTTTCAATATCGCTGTTTCAATATCGGTTTTTCAATATCGAATTTTCAATATCGGTTCTAATATCGGTTTCAATATCGGTTTTGCAATATCAGTTTTTCGATATCAGTTTTTCAATATCGGTTTTTCAATATCGGTTTTGCAATATCAGTTTTTCGATATCAGTTTTTCAATATCGGTTTTTCAATATTGGTTTTTCGATATCGGTTTTTCAATATCGGTTTTTCAATATTGGTTTTTCAATATCGGTTTTTCAATATCGGTTTTTCATTATCGGTTTTTCAATATCGGTTCTAATATCGGTTTCAATATCGGTTTTTCAATATCGCTGTTTCAATATCGGTTTTTCAATATCGAATTTTCAATATCGGTTCTAATATCGGTTTCAATATCGGTTTTGCAATATCAGTTTTTCGATATCAGTTTTTCAATATCGGTTTTTCAATATCGGTTTTGCAATATCAGTTTTTCGATATCAGTTTTTCAATATCGGTTTTTCAATATTGGTTTTTCGATATCGGTTTTTCAATATCGGTTTTTCAATATTGGTTTTTCAATATCGGTTTTTCAATATCGGTTTTTCATTATCGGTTTTTCAATATCGGTTCTAATATCGGTTATCAATTATCAGTTTTTCAATATCGGTTTTGCAATATCAGTTTTTCGATATCAGTTTTTCAATATCGGTTTTTCAATATTGGTTTTTCAATATCGGTTTTTCAATATAGGTTTTTCAATATCGGTTTTTCAATATCGGTTTTTCAATATTGGTTTTTCAATATCGGTTTTTCAATATCGGTCCTAATATCGGTTTCAATATCAGTTTTTCAATATCGGTTTTGCAATATCAGTTTTTCGATATCAGTTTTCAATATCGCTGTTTCAATATCGGTTTTTCAATATCGGTTTTTCAATATCGGTTTTTCAATATCGGTTTTGCAATATCAGTTTTTCGATATCAGTTTTTCAATATCGGTTTTTCAATATCGGTTTTTCAATATCGGTTTTGCAATATCAGTTTTTCGATATCGGTTTTTCAATATTGGTTTTGCAATATCAGTTTTTCGATATCAGTTCTTCAATATCGGTTTTTCAATATCGGTTTTTCAATATTGGTTTTTCAATATCAGTTTTTCAATATCGGTTCTAATATCGGTTTCAAAATCGGGTTTTCAATATCGGTTTTGCAATATCAGTTTTTCGATATCAGTTTTTCAATATCGGTTTTTCAATATCGGTTTTTCAATATCGGTTTTTCAATATCGGTTCTAATATCGGTTTCAATATCAGTTTTTCAATATCGGTTTTGCAATATCAGTTTTTCGATATCAGTTTTCAATATCGCTGTTTCAATATCGGTTTTTCAATATCGGTTTTTCAATATTGGTTTTTCAATATCGGTTTTTCAATATCGGTTCTAATATCGGTTTCAAAATCGGGTTTTCAATATCGGTTTTGCAATATCAGTTTTTCGATATCAGTTTTTCAATATCGGTTTTTCAATATCGGTTTTTCAATATCGGTTTTTCAATATCGGTTTTTCAATATCGGTTCTAATATCGGTTTCAATATCGGTTTTGCAATATCAGTTTTTCGATATCAGTTTTTCAATATCGGTTTTTCAATATCGGTTCTAATATCGGTTTCAATATCAGTTTTTCAATATCGGTTTTGCAATATCAGTTTTTCGATATCAGTTTTTCAATATCGGTTTTTCAATATCGGTTTTTCAATACCGGTTTCAATATCGGTTTTTCAATATCGGTTTCAAAATCGGGTTTTCAATATCGGTTTTGCAATATCAGTTTTTCGATATCGGTTTTTCAATATCGCTGTTTCAATATCGGTTTTTCAATATCGAATTTTCAATATCGGTTCTAATATCGGTTTCAATATCGGTTTTGCAATATCAGTTTTTCGATATCAGTTTTTCAATATCGGTTTTTCAATATCGGTTTTGCAATATCAGTTTTTCGATATCAGTTTTTCAATATCGGTTTTTCAATATCGGTTTTTCAATATTGGTTTTTCAATATCGGTTTTTCAATATCGGTTTTTCAATATCGGTTCTAATATCGGTTTCAATATCGGTTTTTCAATATCGCTGTTTCAATATCGGTTTTTCAATATCGGTTTTGCAATATCAGTTTTTCGATATCAGTTTTTCAATATCGGTTTTTCAATATTGGTTTTTCAATATCGGTTTTTCAATATCGGTTTTTCGATATCAGTTTTTCAATATCGGTTTTTCAATATCGGTTTTTCAATATCGGTTTTTCAATATCGGTTCTAATATCGGTTTCAATATCAGTTTTTCAAAATCGGTTTTGCAATATCAGTTTTTCGATATCAGTTTTCAATATCGCTGTTTCAATATCGGTTTTTCAATATCGGTTTTTCAATATCGGTTTTGCAATATCAGTTTTTCAATATCGGTTTTTCAATATTGGTTTTTCAATATCGGTTTTTCAATATCGGTTTTTCAATATCGGTTTTTCAATATCGGTTTTTCAATATTGGTTTTTCAATATCGGTTTTTCAATATCGGTTTTGCAATATCAGTTTTTCGATATCAGTTTTTCAATATCGGTTTTTCAATATCGGTTTTTCAATATCGGTTTTGCAATATCAGTTTTTCGATATCGGTTTTTCAATATTGGTTTTGCAATATCAGTTTTTCGATATCAGTTTTTCAATATCGGTTTTTCAATATCGGTTTTTCAATATTGGTTTTTCAATATCAGTTTTTCAATATCGGTTCTAATATCGGTTTCAAAATCGGGTTTTCAATATCGGTTTTGCAATATCAGTTTTTCGATATCAGTTTTTCAATATCGGTTTTTCAATATCGGTTTTTCAATATCGGTTTTTCAATATCGGTTCTAATATCGGTTTCAATATCAGTTTTTCAATATCGGTTTTGCAATATCAGTTTTTCGATATCAGTTTTCAATATCGCTGTTTCAATATCGGTTTTTCAATATCGGTTTTTCAATATTGGTTTTTCAATATCGGTTTTTCAATATCGGTTCTAATATCGGTTTCAATATCGGTTTTTCAATATCGCTGTTTCAATATCGGTTTTGGAATATCAGTTTTTCGATATCAGTTTTTCAATATCGGTTTTTCAATATCGGTTTTTCAATATCGGTTTTTCAATATTGGTTTTTCAATATCGGTTTTTCAATGTTGGTTTTTCAATATCGGTTTTTCAATATCGGTTCTAATATCGGTTTCAAAATCGGGTTTTCAATATCGGTTTTGCAATATCAGTTTTTCGATATCAGTTTTTCAATATCGGTTTTTCAATACCGGTTTCAATATCGGTTTTTCAATATCGGTTTTTCAATATCGGTTTCAAAATCGGGTTTTCAATATCGGTTTTGCAATATCAGTTTTTCGATATCGGTTTTTCAATATCGCTGTTTCAATATCGGTTTTTCAATATCGAATTTTCAATATCGGTTCTAATATCGGTTTCAATATCGGTTTTGCAATATCAGTTTTTCGATATCAGTTTTTCAATATCGGTTTTTCAATATCGGTTTTGCAATATCAGTTTTTCGATATCAGTTTTTCAATATCGGTTTTTCAATATTGGTTTTTCGATATCGGTTTTTCAATATCGGTTTTTCAATATTGGTTTTTCAATATCGGTTTTTCAATATCGGTTTTTCATTATCGGTTTTTCAATATCGGTTCTAATATCGGTTTCAATATCGGTTTTTCAATATCGCTGTTTCAATATTGGTTTTTCAATATCGCTTTTGCAATATCAGTTTTTCAATATCGGTTTTTCAATATTGGTTTTTCAATATCGGTTTTTCAATATCGCTGTTTCAATATCGGTTTTTCAATATCGAATTTTCAATAGCGGTTCTAATAGCGGTTTCAATATCGGTTTTTCAGTATCGGTTATCAATTATCAGTTTTTCAATATCGGTTTTGCAATATCAGTTTTTCGATATCAGTTTTTCAATATCGGTTCTAATATCGGTTTTTCAATATCGGTTTTTCAATATTGGTTTTTCAATATCGGTTTTTCAATATCGGTTTTTCAATATTGGTTTTTCAATATCGGTTTTTCAATATCGGTTTTTCAATATCGGTTTTTCAATATCGGTTTTTCAATATTGGTTTTTCAATATCGGTTTTTCAATATCGGTTCTAATATCGGTTTCAATATCAGTTTTTCAATATCGGTTTTGCAATATCAGTTTTTCGATATCAGTTTTCAATATCGGTTTTTCAATATCGGTTTTTCAATATCGGTTTTGCAATATCAGTTTTTCGATATCAGTTTTTCAATATCGGTTTTTCAATATCGGTTTTTCAATATCGGTTTTTCAATATCGGTTTTTCAATATCGGTTTTGCAATATCAGTTTTTCGATATCGGTTTTTCAATATTGGTTTTGCAATATCAGTTTTTCGATATCAGTTTTTCAATATCGGTTTTTCAATATCGGTTTTTCAATATCGGTTTTTCAATATCGGTTTTGCAATATCAGTTTTTCGATATCGGTTTTTCAATATTGGTTTTGCAATATCAGTTTTTCGATATCAGTTTTTCAATATCGGTTTTTCAATATCGGTTTTTCAATATTGGTTTTTCAATATCAGTTTTTCAATATCGGTTCTAATATCGGTTTCAAAATCGGGTTTTCAATATCGGTTTTGCAATATCAGTTTTTCGATATCAGTTTTTCAATATCGGTTTTTCAATATCGGTTTTTCAATATTGGTTTTTCAATATCAGTTTTTCAATATCGGTTCTAATATCGGTTTCAAAATCGGGTTTTCAATATCGGTTTTGCAATATCAGTTTTTCGATATCAGTTTTTCAATATCGGTTTTTCAATATCGGTTTTTCAATATCGGTTTTTCAATATCGGTTCTAATATCGGTTTCAATATCAGTTTTTCAATATCGGTTTTGCAATATCAGTTTTTCGATATCAGTTTTCAATATCGCTGTTTCAATATCGGTTTTTCAATATCGGTTTTTCAATATCGGTTTTGCAATATCAGTTTTTCGATATCAGTTTTTCAATATCGGTTTTTCAATATTGGTTTTTCAATATCGGTTTTTCAATATCGGTTTTTCAATATCGGTTTTTCAATATCGGTTTTTCAATATTGGTTTTTCAATATCGGTTTTTCAATATCGGTTCTAATATCGGTTTCAATATCGGTTTTTCAATATCGCTGTTTCAATATCGGTTTTTCAATATCGGTTTTTCAATATCGGTTTTGCAATATCAGTTTTTCGATATCAGTTTTTCAATATCGGTTTTTCAATATTGGTTTTTCAATATCGGTTTTTCAATATCGGTTTTTCAATATCGGTTTTTCAATATCGGTTTTTCAATATTGGTTTTTCAATATCGGTTCTAATATCGGTTTCAATATCGGTTTTTCAATATCGCTGTTTCAATATCGGTTTTGGAATATCAGTTTTTCGATATCAGTTTTTCAATATCGGTTTTTCAATATTGGTTTTTCAATATCGGTTTTTCAATATCGGTTTTTCAATATTGGTTTTTCAATATCGGTTTTTCAATGTTGGTTTTTCAATATCGGTTTTTCAATATCGGTTCTAATATCGGTTTCAAAATCGGGTTTTCAATATCGGTTTTGCAATATCAGTTTTTCGATATCAGTTTTTCAATATCGGTTTTTCAATATCGGTTTTTCAATATCGGTTTTTCAATATCGGTTCTAATATCGGTTTCAAAATCGGGTTTTCAATATCGGGTTTGCAATATCAGTTTTTCGATATCAGTTTTTCAATATCGGTTTTTCAATATCGGTTTTTCAATATCGGTTCTAATATCGGTTTCAATATCAGTTTTTCAATATCGGTTTTGCAATATCAGTTTTTCGATATCGGTTTTTCAATATCGGTTTTTCATTATCGGTTTTTCAATATCGGTTCTAATATCGGTTTCAATATCGGTTTTTCAATATCGGTTCTAATATCGGTTTCAATATCAGTTTTTCAATATCGGTTTTGCAATATCAGTTTTTCGATATCAGTTTTTCAATATCGGTTTTTCAATATCGGTTTTTCAATACCGGTTTCAATATCGGTTTTTCAATATCGGTTTTTCAATATCGGTTTCAAAATCGGGTTTTCAATATCGGTTTTGCAATATCAGTTTTTCGATATCGGTTTTTCAATATCGCTGTTTCAATATCGGTTTTTCAATATCGAATTTTCAATATCGGTTCTAATATCGGTTTCAATATCGGTTTTGCAATATCAGTTTTTCGATATCAGTTTTTCAATATCGGTTTTTCAATATCGGTTTTGCAATATCCGTTTTTCGATATCAGTTTTTCAATATCGGTTTCTCAATATTGGTTTTTCAATATCGGTTTTTCAATATCGGTTTTTCAATATCGGTTTTTCAATATCGGTTCTAATATCGGTTTCAATATCGGTTTTTCACTATCGGTTATCAAATATCAGTTTTTCAATATCAGTTTATCAATATCGGTTTTTCAATATTGGTTTTTCAATATCGGTTTTTCAATATCGGCTTGTCAATATCGGTTCTAATATCGGTTTTTCAATATCGGTTTTTCGATATCGGTTTTGCAATATCAGTTTTTCGATATCAGTTTTTCAATATCAGTTTTTCAATATCAGTTTTTCGATATCAGTTTTTCAATATCGGTTTTTCAATATTGGTTTTTCGATATCGGTTTTTCAATATCGGTTTTTCAATATCAGTTTTTCGATATCGGTTTTTCAATATCGCTGTTTCAATATCGGTTTTTCAATATCGAATTTTCAATATCGGTTCTAATATCGGTTTCAATATCGGTTTTGCAATATCAGTTTTTCGATATCAGTTTTTCAATATCGGTTTTTCAATATCGGTTTTGCAATATCAGTTTTTCGATATCAGTTTTTCAATATCGGTTTTTCAATATTGGTTTTTCGATATCGGTTTTTCAATATCGGTTTTTCAATATTGGTTTTTCAATATCGGTTTTTCAATATCGGTTTTTCATTATCGGTTTTTCAATATCGGTTCTAATATCGGTTTCAATATCGGTTTTTCACTATCGGTTATCAAATATCAGTTTTTCAATATCAGTTTATCAATATCGGTTTTTCAATATTGGTTTTTCAATATCGGTTTTTCAATATCGGCTTGTCAATATCGGTTCTAATATCGGTTTTTCAATATCGGTTTTTCGATATCGGTTTTGCAATATCAGTTTTTCGATATCAGTTTTTCAATATCAGTTTTTCAATATCAGTTTTTCGATATCAGTTTTTCAATATCGGTTTTTCAATATTGGTTTTTCGATATCGGTTTTTCAATATCGGTTTTGCAATATCCGTTTTTCGATATCAGTTTTTCAATATCGGTTTTTCAATATCGGTTTTTCAATACCGGTTTCAATATCGGTTTTTCAATATCGGTTTTTCAATATCGGTTTCAAAATCGGGTTTTCAATATCGGTTTTGCAATATCAGTTTTTCGATATCGGTTTTTCAATATCGCTGTTTCAATATCGGTTTTTCAATATCGAATTTTCAATATCGGTTCTAATATCGGTTTCAATATCGGTTTTGCAATATCAGTTTTTCGATATCAGTTTTTCAATATCGGTTTTTCAATATCGGTTTTGCAATATCCGTTTTTCGATATCAGTTTTTCAATATCGGTTTCTCAATATTGGTTTTTCAATATCGGTTTTTCAATATCGGTTTTTCAATATCGGTTTTTCAATATCGGTTCTAATATCGGTTTCAATATCGGTTTTTCACTATCGGTTATCAAATATCAGTTTTTCAATATCAGTTTATCAATATCGGTTTTTCAATATTGGTTTTTCAATATCGGTTTTTCAATATCGGCTTGTCAATATCGGTTCTAATATCGGTTTTTCAATATCGGTTTTTCGATATCGGTTTTGCAATATCAGTTTTTCGATATCAGTTTTTCAATATCAGTTTTTCAATATCAGTTTTTCGATATCAGTTTTTCAATATCGGTTTTTCAATATTGGTTTTTCGATATCGGTTTTTCAATATCGGTTTTTCAATATCAGTTTTTCGATATCGGTTTTTCAATATCGCTGTTTCAATATCGGTTTTTCAATATCGAATTTTCAATATCGGTTCTAATATCGGTTTCAATATCGGTTTTGCAATATCAGTTTTTCGATATCAGTTTTTCAATATCGGTTTTTCAATATCGGTTTTGCAATATCAGTTTTTCGATATCAGTTTTTCAATATCGGTTTTTCAATATTGGTTTTTCGATATCGGTTTTTCAATATCGGTTTTTCAATATTGGTTTTTCAATATCGGTTTTTCAATATCGGTTTTTCATTATCGGTTTTTCAATATCGGTTCTAATATCGGTTTCAATATCGGTTTTTCAATATCGCTGTTTCAATATTGGTTTTTCAATATCGCTTTTTCAATATCGGTTTTTCAATATTGGTTTTTCAATATCGGTTTTTCAATGTTGGTTTTTCAATATCGGTTTTTCAATATCGGTTCTAATATCGGTTTCAAAATCGGGTTTTCAATATCGGTTTTGCAAAATCAGTTTTTCGATATCAGTTTTTCAATATTGGTTTTTCAATATCGGTTTTTCAATATCGGCTTGTCAATATCGGTTCTAATATCGGTTTTTCAATATCGGTTTTTCGATATCGGTTTTGCAATATCAGTTTTTCGATATCAGTTTTTCAATATCAGTTTTTCAATATCAGTTTTTCGATATCAGTTTTTCAATATCGGTTTTTCAATATTGGTTTTTCGATATCGGTTTTTCAATATCGGTTTTGCAATATCCGTTTTTCGATATCAGTTTTTCAATATCGGTTTTTCAATATCGGTTTTTCAATACCGGTTTCAATATCGGTTTTTCAATATCGGTTCTAATATCGGTTTCAATATCAGTTTTTCAATATCGGTTTTGCAATATCAGTTTTTCAATATCGGTTTTTCATTATCGGTTTTTCAATATCGGTTCTAATATCGGTTTCAATATCGGTTTTTCACTATCGGTTATCAAATATCAGTTTTTCAATATCAGTTTATCAATATCGGTTTTTCAATATTGGTTTTTCAATATCGGTTTTTCAATATCGGCTTGTCAATATCGGTTCTAATATCGGTTTTTCAATATCGGTTTTTCGATATCGGTTTTGCAATATCAGTTTTTCGATATCAGTTTTTCAATATCAGTTTTTCAATATCAGTTTTTCGATATCAGTTTTTCAATATCGGTTTTTCAATATTGGTTTTTCGATATCGGTTTTTCAATATCGGTTTTGCAATATCCGTTTTTCGATATCAGTTTTTCAATATCGGTTTTTCAATATCGGTTTTTCAATACCGGTTTCAATATCGGTTTTTCAATATCGGTTTTTCAATATCGGTTTCAAAATCGGGTTTTCAATATCGGTTTTGCAATATCAGTTTTTCGATATCGGTTTTTCAATATCGCTGTTTCAATATCGGTTTTTCAATATCGAATTTTCAATATCGGTTCTAATATCGGTTTCAATATCGGTTTTGCAATATCAGTTTTTCGATATCAGTTTTTCAATATCGGTTTTTCAATATCGGTTTTGCAATATCCGTTTTTCGATATCAGTTTTTCAATATCGGTTTCTCAATATTGGTTTTTCAATATCGGTTTTTCAATATCGGTTTTTCAATATCGGTTTTTCAATATCGGTTCTAATATCGGTTTCAATATCGGTTTTTCACTATCGGTTATCAAATATCAGTTTTTCAATATCAGTTTATCAATATCGGTTTTTCAATATTGGTTTTTCAATATCGGTTTTTCAATATCGGCTTGTCAATATCGGTTCTAATATCGGTTTTTCAATATCGGTTTTTCGATATCGGTTTTGCAATATCAGTTTTTCGATATCAGTTTTTCAATATCAGTTTTTCAATATCAGTTTTTCGATATCAGTTTTTCAATATCGGTTTTTCAATATTGGTTTTTCGATATCGGTTTTTCAATATCGGTTTTTCAATATCAGTTTTTCGATATCGGTTTTTCAATATCGCTGTTTCAATATCGGTTTTTCAATATCGAATTTTCAATATCGGTTCTAATATCGGTTTCAATATCGGTTTTGCAATATCAGTTTTTCGATATCAGTTTTTCAATATCGGTTTTTCAATATCGGTTTTGCAATATCAGTTTTTCGATATCAGTTTTTCAATATCAGTTTTTCAATATCGGTTTTTCAATATTGGTTTTTCGATATCGGTTTTTCAATATCGGTTTTGCAATATCCGTTTTTCGATATCAGTTTTTCAATATCGGTTTTTCAATATCGGTTTTTCAATACCGGTTTCAATATCGGTTTTTCAATATCGGTTTTTCAATATCGGTTTCAAAATCGGGTTTTCAATATCGGTTTTGCAATATCAGTTTTTCGATATCGGTTTTTCAATATCGCTGTTTCAATATCGGTTTTTCAATATCGAATTTTCAATATCGGTTCTAATATCGGTTTCAATATCGGTTTTGCAATATCAGTTTTTCGATATCAGTTTTTCAATATCGGTTTTTCAATATCGGTTTTGCAATATCCGTTTTTCGATATCAGTTTTTCAATATCGGTTTCTCAATATTGGTTTTTCAATATCGGTTTTTCAATATCGGTTTTTCAATATCGGTTTTTCAATATCGGTTCTAATATCGGTTTCAATATCGGTTTTTCACTATCGGTTATCAAATATCAGTTTTTCAATATCAGTTTATCAATATCGGTTTTTCAATATTGGTTTTTCAATATCGGTTTTTCAATATCGGCTTGTCAATATCGGTTCTAATATCGGTTTTTCAATATCGGTTTTTCGATATCGGTTTTGCAATATCAGTTTTTCGATATCAGTTTTTCAATATCAGTTTTTCAATATCAGTTTTTCGATATCAGTTTTTCAATATCGGTTTTTCAATATTGGTTTTTCGATATCGGTTTTTCAATATCGGTTTTTCAATATCAGTTTTTCGATATCGGTTTTTCAATATCGCTGTTTCAATATCGGTTTTTCAATATCGAATTTTCAATATCGGTTCTAATATCGGTTTCAATATCGGTTTTGCAATATCAGTTTTTCGATATCAGTTTTTCAATATCGGTTTTTCAATATCGGTTTTGCAATATCAGTTTTTCGATATCAGTTTTTCAATATCGGTTTTTCAATATTGGTTTTTCGATATCGGTTTTTCAATATCGGTTTTTCAATATTGGTTTTTCAATATCGGTTTTTCAATATCGGTTTTTCATTATCGGTTTTTCAATATCGGTTCTAATATCGGTTTCAATATCGGTTTTTCAATATCGCTGTTTCAATATTGGTTTTTCAATATCGCTTTTTCAATATCGGTTTTTCAATATTGGTTTTTCAATATCGGTTTTTCAATGTTGGTTTTTCAATATCGGTTTTTCAATATCGGTTCTAATATCGGTTTCAAAATCGGGTTTTCAATATCGGTTTTGCAATATCAGTTTTTCGATATCAGTTTTTCAATATCGGTTTTTCAATATCGGTTTTTCAATATCGGTTTTTCAATATCGGTTCTAATATCGGTTTCAAAATCGGGTTTTCAATATCGGTTTTGCAATATCAGTTTTTCGATATCAGTTTTTCAATATCGGTTTTTCAATATCGGTTTTTCAATATCGGTTTTTCAATATCGGTTCTAATATCGGTTTCAATATCAGTTTTTCAATATCGGTTTTGCAATATCAGTTTTTCGATATCAGTTTTTCGATATCAGTTTTTCAATATCGGTTTTTCAATATCGGTTTTGCAATATCCGTTTTTCGATATCAGTTTTTCAATATCGGTTTTTCAATATCGGTTCTAATATCGGTTTCAATATCAGTTTTTCAATATCGGTTTTTCAATATCGGTTCTAATATCGGTTTCAATATCAGTTTTTCAATATCGGTTTTGCAATATCAGTTTTTCGATATCAGTTTTCAATATCGCTGTTTCAATATCGGTTTTTCAATATCGGTTTTTCAATATCGGTTTTTCAATATCGGTTTTGCAATATCAGTTTTGCAATATCAGTTTTTCGATATCGGTTTTTCAATATTGGTTTTGCAATATCAGTTTTTCGATATCAGTTTTTCAATATCGGTTTTTCAATATCGGTTTTTCAATATTGGTTTTTCAATATCAGTTTTTCAATATCGGTTCTAATATCGGTTTCAAAATCGGGTTTTCAATATCGGTTTTGCAATATCAGTTTTTCGATATCAGTTTTTCAATATCGGTTTTTCAATATCGGTTTTTCAATATCGGTTTTTCAATATCGGTTCTAATATCGGTTTCAATATCAGTTTTTCAATATCGGTTTTGCAATATCAGTTTTTCGATATCAGTTTTCAATATCGCTGTTTCAATACCGGTTTTTCAATATCGGTTTTTCAATATCGGTTTTGCAATATCAGTTTTTCGATATCAGTTTTTCAATATCGGTTTTTCAATATTGGTTTTTCAATATCGGTTTTTCAATATCGGTTTTTCAATATCGGTTTTTCAATATCGGTTTTTCAATATTGGTTTTTCAATATCGGTTTTTCAATATCGGTTCTAATATCGGTTTCAATATCGGTTTTTCAATATCGCTGTTTCAATATCGGTTTTGGAATATCAGTTTTTCGATATCAGTTTTTCAATATCGGTTTTTCAATATTGGTTTTTCGATATCGCTTTTTCAATATCGGTTTTTCAATATTGGTTTTTCAATATCGGTTTTTCAATGTTGGTTTTTCAATATCGGTTTTTCAATATCGGTTCTAATATCGGTTTCAAAATCGGGTTTTCAATATCGGTTTTGCAAAATCAGTTTTTCGATATCAGTTTTTCAATATTGGTTTTTCAATATCGGTTTTTCAATATCGGCTTGTCAATATCGGTTCTAATATCGGTTTTTCAATATCGGTTTTTCGATATCGGTTTTGCAATATCAGTTTTTCGATATCAGTTTTTCAATATCAGTTTTTCAATATCAGTTTTTCGATATCAGTTTTTCAATATCGGTTTTTCAATATTGGTTTTTCGATATCGGTTTTTCAATATCGGTTTTGCAATATCCGTTTTTCGATATCAGTTTTTCAATATCGGTTTTTCAATATCGGTTTTTCAATACCGGTTTCAATATCGGTTTTTCAATATCGGTTCTAATATCGGTTTCAATATCAGTTTTTCAATATCGGTTTTGCAATATCAGTTTTTCAATATCGGTTTTTCATTATCGGTTTTTCAATATCGGTTCTAATATCGGTTTCAATATCGGTTTTTCACTATCGGTTATCAAATATCAGTTTTTCAATATCAGTTTATCAATATCGGTTTTTCAATATTGGTTTTTCAATATCGGTTTTTCAATATCGGCTTGTCAATATCGGTTCTAATATCGGTTTTTCAATATCGGTTTTTCGATATCGGTTTTGCAATATCAGTTTTTCGATATCAGTTTTTCAATATCAGTTTTTCAATATCAGTTTTTCGATATCAGTTTTTCAATATCGGTTTTTCAATATTGGTTTTTCGATATCGGTTTTTCAATATCGGTTTTGCAATATCCGTTTTTCGATATCAGTTTTTCAATATCGGTTTTTCAATATCGGTTTTTCAATACCGGTTTCAATATCGGTTTTTCAATATCGGTTTTTCAATATCGGTTTCAAAATCGGGTTTTCAATATCGGTTTTGCAATATCAGTTTTTCGATATCGGTTTTTCAATATCGCTGTTTCAATATCGGTTTTTCAATATCGAATTTTCAATATCGGTTCTAATATCGGTTTCAATATCGGTTTTGCAATATCAGTTTTTCGATATCAGTTTTTCAATATCGGTTTTTCAATATCGGTTTTGCAATATCCGTTTTTCGATATCAGTTTTTCAATATCGGTTTCTCAATATTGGTTTTTCAATATCGGTTTTTCAATATCGGTTTTTCAATATCGGTTTTTCAATATCGGTTCTAATATCGGTTTCAATATCGGTTTTTCACTATCGGTTATCAAATATCAGTTTTTCAATATCAGTTTATCAATATCGGTTTTTCAATATTGGTTTTTCAATATCGGTTTTTCAATATCGGCTTGTCAATATCGGTTCTAATATCGGTTTTTCAATATCGGTTTTTCGATATCGGTTTTGCAATATCAGTTTTTCGATATCAGTTTTTCAATATCAGTTTTTCAATATCAGTTTTTCGATATCAGTTTTTCAATATCGGTTTTTCAATATTGGTTTTTCGATATCGGTTTTTCAATATCGGTTTTTCAATATCAGTTTTTCGATATCGGTTTTTCAATATCGCTGTTTCAATATCGGTTTTTCAATATCGAATTTTCAATATCGGTTCTAATATCGGTTTCAATATCGGTTTTGCAATATCAGTTTTTCGATATCAGTTTTTCAATATCGGTTTTTCAATATCGGTTTTGCAATATCAGTTTTTCGATATCAGTTTTTCAATATCAGTTTTTCAATATCGGTTTTTCAATATTGGTTTTTCGATATCGGTTTTTCAATATCGGTTTTGCAATATCCGTTTTTCGATATCAGTTTTTCAATATCGGTTTTTCAATATCGGTTTTTCAATACCGGTTTCAATATCGGTTTTTCAATATCGGTTTTTCAATATCGGTTTCAAAATCGGGTTTTCAATATCGGTTTTGCAATATCAGTTTTTCGATATCGGTTTTTCAATATCGCTGTTTCAATATCGGTTTTTCAATATCGAATTTTCAATATCGGTTCTAATATCGGTTTCAATATCGGTTTTGCAATATCAGTTTTTCGATATCAGTTTTTCAATATCGGTTTTTCAATATCGGTTTTGCAATATCCGTTTTTCGATATCAGTTTTTCAATATCGGTTTCTCAATATTGGTTTTTCAATATCGGTTTTTCAATATCGGTTTTTCAATATCGGTTTTTCAATATCGGTTCTAATATCGGTTTCAATATCGGTTTTTCACTATCGGTTATCAAATATCAGTTTTTCAATATCAGTTTATCAATATCGGTTTTTCAATATTGGTTTTTCAATATCGGTTTTTCAATATCGGCTTGTCAATATCGGTTCTAATATCGGTTTTTCAATATCGGTTTTTCGATATCGGTTTTGCAATATCAGTTTTTCGATATCAGTTTTTCAATATCAGTTTTTCAATATCAGTTTTTCGATATCAGTTTTTCAATATCGGTTTTTCAATATTGGTTTTTCGATATCGGTTTTTCAATATCGGTTTTTCAATATCAGTTTTTCGATATCGGTTTTTCAATATCGCTGTTTCAATATCGGTTTTTCAATATCGAATTTTCAATATCGGTTCTAATATCGGTTTCAATATCGGTTTTGCAATATCAGTTTTTCGATATCAGTTTTTCAATATCGGTTTTTCAATATCGGTTTTGCAATATCAGTTTTTCGATATCAGTTTTTCAATATCGGTTTTTCAATATTGGTTTTTCGATATCGGTTTTTCAATATCGGTTTTTCAATATTGGTTTTTCAATATCGGTTTTTCAATATCGGTTTTTCATTATCGGTTTTTCAATATCGGTTCTAATATCGGTTTCAATATCGGTTTTTCAATATCGCTGTTTCAATATTGGTTTTTCAATATCGCTTTTTCAATATCGGTTTTTCAATATTGGTTTTTCAATATCGGTTTTTCAATGTTGGTTTTTCAATATCGGTTTTTCAATATCGGTTCTAATATCGGTTTCAAAATCGGGTTTTCAATATCGGTTTTGCAATATCAGTTTTTCGATATCAGTTTTTCAATATCGGTTTTTCAATATCGGTTTTTCAATATCGGTTTTTCAATATCGGTTCTAATATCGGTTTCAAAATCGGGTTTTCAATATCGGTTTTGCAATATCAGTTTTTCGATATCAGTTTTTCAATATCGGTTTTTCAATATCGGTTTTTCAATATCGGTTTTTCAATATCGGTTCTAATATCGGTTTCAATATCAGTTTTTCAATATCGGTTTTGCAATATCAGTTTTTCGATATCAGTTTTTCGATATCAGTTTTTCAATATCGGTTTTTCAATATCGGTTTTGCAATATCCGTTTTTCGATATCAGTTTTTCAATATCGGTTTTTCAATATCGGTTCTAATATCGGTTTCAATATCAGTTTTTCAATATCGGTTTTTCAATATCGGTTCTAATATCGGTTTCAATATCAGTTTTTCAATATCGGTTTTGCAATATCAGTTTTTCGATATCAGTTTTCAATATCGCTGTTTCAATATCGGTTTTTCAATATCGGTTTTTCAATATCGGTTTTTCAATATCGGTTTTGCAATATCAGTTTTGCAATATCAGTTTTTCGATATCGGTTTTTCAATATTGGTTTTGCAATATCAGTTTTTCGATATCAGTTTTTCAATATCGGTTTTTCAATATCGGTTTTTCAATATTGGTTTTTCAATATCAGTTTTTCAATATCGGTTCTAATATCGGTTTCAAAATCGGGTTTTCAATATCGGTTTTGCAATATCAGTTTTTCGATATCAGTTTTTCAATATCGGTTTTTCAATATCGGTTTTTCAATATCGGTTTTTCAATATCGGTTCTAATATCGGTTTCAATATCAGTTTTTCAATATCGGTTTTGCAATATCAGTTTTTCGATATCAGTTTTCAATATCGCTGTTTCAATACCGGTTTTTCAATATCGGTTTTTCAATATCGGTTTTGCAATATCAGTTTTTCGATATCAGTTTTTCAATATCGGTTTTTCAATATTGGTTTTTCAATATCGGTTTTTCAATATCGGTTTTTCAATATCGGTTTTTCAATATCGGTTTTTCAATATTGGTTTTTCAATATCGGTTTTTCAATATCGGTTCTAATATCGGTTTCAATATCGGTTTTTCAATATCGCTGTTTCAATATCGGTTTTGGAATATCAGTTTTTCGATATCAGTTTTTCAATATCGGTTTTTCAATATTGGTTTTTCGATATCGGTTTTTCAATATCGGTTTTTCAATATTGGTTTTTCAATATCGGTTTTTCAATATCGGTTTTTCATTATCGGTTTTTCAATATCGGTTCTAATATCGGTTTCAATATCGGTTTTTCAATATCGCTGTTTCAATATTGGTTTTTCAATATCGCTTTTTCAATATCGGTTTTTCAATATTGGTTTTTCAATATCGGTTTTTCAATGTTGGTTTTTCAATATCGGTTTTTCAATATCGGTTCTAATATCGGTTTCAAAATCGGGTTTTCAATATCGGTTTTGCAATATCAGTTTTTCGATATCAGTTTTTCAATATCGGTTTTTCAATATCGGTTTTTCAATATCGGTTTTTCAATATCGGTTCTAATATCGGTTTCAAAATCGGGTTTTCAATATCGGTTTTGCAATATCAGTTTTTCGATATCAGTTTTTCAATATCGGTTTTTCAATATCGGTTTTTCAATATCGGTTTTTCAATATCGGTTCTAATATCGGTTTCAATATCAGTTTTTCAATATCGGTTTTGCAATATCAGTTTTTCGATATCAGTTTTTCGATATCAGTTTTTCAATATCGGTTTTTCAATATCGGTTTTGCAATATCCGTTTTTCGATATCAGTTTTTCAATATCGATTTTTCAATATCGGTTCTAATATCGGTTTCAATATCAGTTTTTCAATATCGGTTTTTCAATATCGGTTCTAATATCGGTTTCAATATCAGTTTTTCAATATCGGTTTTGCAATATCAGTTTTTCGATATCAGTTTTCAATATCGCTGTTTCAATATCGGTTTTTCAATATCGGTTTTTCAATATCGGTTTTTCAATATCGGTTTTGCAATATCAGTTTTGCAATATCAGTTTTTCGATATCGGTTTTTCAATATTGGTTTTGCAATATCAGTTTTTCGATATCAGTTTTTCAATATCGGTTTTTCAATATCGGTTTTTCAATATTGGTTTTTCAATATCAGTTTTTCAATATCGGTTCTAATATCGGTTTCAAAATCGGGTTTTCAATATCGGTTTTGCAATATCAGTTTTTCGATATCAGTTTTTCAATATCGGTTTTTCAATATCGGTTTTTCAATATCGGTTTTTCAATATCGGTTCTAATATCGGTTTCAATATCAGTTTTTCAATATCGGTTTTGCAATATCAGTTTTTCGATATCAGTTTTCAATATCGCTGTTTCAATACCGGTTTTTCAATATCGGTTTTTCAATATCGGTTTTGCAATATCAGTTTTTCGATATCAGTTTTTCAATATCGGTTTTTCAATATTGGTTTTTCAATATCGGTTTTTCAATATCGGTTTTTCAATATCGGTTTTTCAATATCGGTTTTTCAATATTGGTTTTTCAATATCGGTTTTTCAATATCGGTTCTAATATCGGTTTCAATATCGGTTTTTCAATATCGCTGTTTCAATATCGGTTTTGGAATATCAGTTTTTCGATATCAGTTTTTCAATATCGGTTTTTCATTATTGGATTTTCAATATCGGTTTTTCAATATCGGTTTTTCAATATCGGTTTTTCAATATTGGTTTTTCAATATCGGTTTTTCAATGTTGGTTTTTCAATATCGGTTTTTCAATATCGGTTCTAATATCGGTTTCAAAATCGGGTTTTCAATATCGGTTTTGCAATATCAGTTTTTCGATATCAGTTTTTCAATATCGGTTTTTCAATTTCGGTTTTTCAATATCGGTTTTTCAATATCGGTTCTAATATCGGTTTCAAAATCGGGTTTTCAATATCGGTTTTGCAATATCAGTTTTTCGATATCAGTTTTTCAATATCGGTTTTTCAATATCGGTTTTTCAATACCGGTTTTTCAATATCGGTTCTAATATCGGTTTCAATATCAGTTTTTCAATATCGGTTTTGCAATATCAGTTTTTCGATATCGGTTTTTCAATATCGGTTTTTCATTATTGGATTTTCAATATCGGTTTTTCAATATCGGTTTTTCAATATCGGTTTTTCAATATCGGTTTTTCAATATCGGTTTTTCAATATTGGTTTTTCAATATCGGTTTTTCAATATCGGTTCTAATATCGGTTTCAATATCGGTTTTTCAATATCGGTTTTTCAATATCGGTTTTTCAATATCGGTTTTTCAATATCGGTTTTTCAATATCGGTTTTGCAATATCAGTTTTTCGATATCGGTTTTTCAATATTGGTTTTGCAATATCAGTTTTTCGATATCAGTTTTTCAATATCGGTTTTTCAATATCGGTTTTTCAATATCGGTTTTTCAATATCGGTTTTGCAATATCAGTTTTTCGATATCGGTTTTTCAATATTGGTTTTGCAATATCAGTTTTTCGATATCAGTTTTTCAATATCGGTTTTTCAATATCGGTTTTTCAATATTGGTTTTTCAATATCAGTTTTTCAATATCGGTTCTAATATCGGTTTCAAAATCGGGTTTTCAATATCGGTTTTGCAATATCAGTTTTTCGATATCAGTTTTTCAATATCGGTTTTTCAATATCGGTTTTTCAATATCGGTTTTTCAATATCGGTTCTAATATCGGTTTTTCAATATCGGTTTTTCAATATTGGTTTTTCAATATCGGTTTTTCAATATCGGTTTTTCATTATCGGTTTTTCAATATCGGTTCTAATATCGGTTTCAATATCGGTTTTTCACTATCGGTTATCAAATATCAGTTTTTCAATATCAGTTTATCAATATCGGTTTTTCAATATTGGTTTTTCAATATCGGTTTTTCAATATCGGTTTTTCATTATCGGTTTTTCAATATCGGTTCTAATATCGGTTTCAATATCGGTTTTTCACTATCGGTTATCAAATATCAGTTTTTCAATATCAGTTTATCAATATCGGTTTTTCAATATTGGTTTTTCAATATCGGTTTTTCAATATCGGCTTGTCAATATCGGTTCTAATATCGGTTTTTCAATATCGGTTTTTCGATATCGGTTTTGCAATATCAGTTTTTCGATATCAGTTTTTCAATATCAGTTTTTCAATATCGGTTTTTCAATATCGGTTCTAATATCGGTTTCAATATCGGTTTTTCACTATCGGTTATCAAATATCAGTTTTTCAATATCAGTTTATCAATATCGGTTTTTCAATATTGGTTTTTCAATATCGGTTTTTCAATATCGGCTTGTCAATATCGGTTCTAATATCGGTTTTTCAATATCGGTTTTTCGATATCGGTTTTGCAATATCAGTTTTTCGATATCAGTTTTTCAATATCAGTTTTTCAATATCAGTTTTTCGATATCAGTTTTTCAATATCGGTTTTTCAATATTGGTTATTCGATATCGGTTTTTCAATATCGGTTTTTCAATATCGGTTTTTCAATACCGGTTTCAATATCGGTTTTTCAATATCGGTTTTTCAATATCGGTTTCAAAATCGGGTTTTCAATATCGGTTTTGCAATATCAGTTTTTCAATATCGGTTTTTCAATATCGGTTTTTCAATATCGGTTCTAATATCGGTTTCAATATCGGTTTTTCACTATCGGTTATCAAATATCAGTTTTTCAATATCAGTTTATCAATATCGGTTTTTCAATATTGGTTTTTCAATATCGGTTTTTCAATATCGGCTTGTCAATATCGGTTCTAATATCGGTTTTTCAATATCGGTTTTGCAATATCCGTTTTTCGATATCAGTTTTTCAATATCGGTTTCTCAATATTGGTTTTTCAATATCGGTTTTTCAATATCGGTTTTTCAATATCGGTTTTTCAATATCGGTTCTAATATCGGTTTCAATATCGGTTTTTCACTATCGGTTATCAAATATCAGTTTTTCAATATCAGTTTATCAATATCGGTTTTTCAATATTGGTTTTTCAATATCGGTTTTTCAATATCGGCTTGTCAATATCGGTTCTAATATCGGTTTTTCAATATCGGTTTTTCGATATCGGTTTTGCAATATCAGTTTTTCGATATCAGTTTTTCAATATCGGTTTTTCAATATCGGTTTTTCAATATCGGTTTTTCAATATCGGTTTTGCAATATCAGTTTTTCGATATCGGTTTTTCAATATTGGTTTTGCAATATCAGTTTTTCGATATCAGTTTTTCAATATCGGTTTTTCAATATCGGTTTTTCAATATTGGTTTTTCGATATCGGTTTTTCAATATCGGTTTTTCAATATCAGTTTTTCGATATCGGTTTTTCAATATCGCTGTTTCAATATCGGTTTTTCAATATCGAATTTTCAATATCGGTTCTAATATCGGTTTCAATATCGGTTTTGCAATATCAGTTTTTCGATATCAGTTTTTCAATATCGGTTTTTCAATATCGGTTTTGCAATATCAGTTTTTCGATATCAGTTTTTCAATATCGGTTTTTCAATATTGGTTTTTCGATATCGGTTTTTCAATATCGGTTTTTCAATATTGGTTTTTCAATATCGGTTTTTCAATATCGGTTTTTCATTATCGGTTTTTCAATATCGGTTCTAATATCGGTTTCAATATCGGTTTTTCACTATCGGTTATCAAATATCAGTTTTTCAATATCAGTTTATCAATATCGGTTTTTCAATATTGGTTTTTCAATATCGGTTTTTCAATATCGGCTTGTCAATATCGGTTCTAATATCGGTTTTTCAATATCGGTTTTTCGATATCGGTTTTGCAATATCAGTTTTTCGATATCAGTTTTTCAATATCAGTTTTTCAATATCAGTTTTTCGATATCAGTTTTTCAATATCGGTTTTTCAATATTGGTTTTTCGATATCGGTTTTTCAATATCGGTTTTGCAATATCCGTTTTTCGATATCAGTTTTTCAATATCGGTTTTTCAATATCGGTTTTTCAATACCGGTTTCAATATCGGTTTTTCAATATCGGTTTTTCAATATCGGTTTCAAAATCGGGTTTTCAATATCGGTTTTGCAATATCAGTTTTTCGATATCGGTTTTTCAATATCGCTGTTTCAATATCGGTTTTTCAATATCGAATTTTCAATATCGGTTCTAATATCGGTTTCAATATCGGTTTTGCAATATCAGTTTTTCGATATCAGTTTTTCAATATCGGTTTTTCAATATCGGTTTTGCAATATCCGTTTTTCGATATCAGTTTTTCAATATCGGTTTCTCAATATTGGTTTTTCAATATCGGTTTTTCAATATCGGTTTTTCAATATCGGTTTTTCAATATCGGTTCTAATATCGGTTTCAATATCGGTTTTTCACTATCGGTTATCAAATATCAGTTTTTCAATATCAGTTTATCAATATCGGTTTTTCAATATTGGTTTTTCAATATCGGTTTTTCAATATCGGCTTGTCAATATCGGTTCTAATATCGGTTTTTCAATATCGGTTTTTCGATATCGGTTTTGCAATATCAGTTTTTCGATATCAGTTTTTCAATATCAGTTTTTCAATATCAGTTTTTCGATATCAGTTTTTCAATATCGGTTTTTCAATATTGGTTTTTCGATATCGGTTTTTCAATATCGGTTTTTCAATATCAGTTTTTCGATATCGGTTTTTCAATATCGCTGTTTCAATATCGGTTTTTCAATATCGAATTTTCAATATCGGTTCTAATATCGGTTTCAATATCGGTTTTGCAATATCAGTTTTTCGATATCGGTTTTTCAATATCGCTGTTTCAATATCGGTTTTTCAATATCGAATTTTCAATATCGGTTCTAATATCGGTTTCAATATCGGTTTTGCAATATCAGTTTTTCGATATCAGTTTTTCAATATCGGTTTTTCAATATCGGTTTTGCAATATCCGTTTTTCGATATCAGTTTTTCAATATCGGTTTCTCAATATTGGTTTTTCAATATCGGTTTTTCAATATCGGTTTTTCAATATTGGTTTTTCAATATCGCTTTTTCAATATCGGTTTTTCAATATTGGTTTTTCAATATCGGTTTTTCAATGTTGGTTTTTCAATATCGGTTTTTCAATATCGGTTCTAATATCGGTTTCAAAATCGGATTTTCAATATCGGTTTTGCAATATCAGTTTTTCGATATCAGTTTTTCAATATCGGTTTTTCAATATCGGTTTTTCAATATCGGTTTTTCAATATCGGTTCTAATATCGGTTTCAAAATCGGGTTTTCAATATCGGTTTTGCAATATCAGTTTTTCGATATCAGTTTTTCAATATCGGTTTTTCAATATCGGTTTTTCAATATCGGTTTTTCAATATCGGTTCTAATATCGGTTTCAATATCAGTTTTTCAATATCGGTTTTGCAATATCAGTTTTTCGATATCAGTTTTTCGATATCAGTTTTTCAATATCGGTTTTTCAATATCGGTTTTGCAATATCCGTTTTTCGATATCAGTTTTTCAATATCGGTTTTTCAATATCGGTTCTAATATCGGTTTCAATATCAGTTTTTCAATATCGGTTTTTCAATATCGGTTCTAATATCGGTTTCAATATCAGTTTTTCAATATCGGTTTTGCAATATCAGTTTTTCGATATCAGTTTTCAATATCGCTGTTTCAATATCGGTTTTTCAATATCGGTTTTTCAATATCGGTTTTTCAATATCGGTTTTGCAATATCAGTTTTGCAATATCAGTTTTTCGATATCGGTTTTTCAATATTGGTTTTGCAATATCAGTTTTTCGATATCAGTTTTTCAATATCGGTTTTTCAATATCGGTTTTTCAATATTGGTTTTTCAATATCAGTTTTTCAATATCGGTTCTAATATCGGTTTCAAAATCGGGTTTTCAATATCGGTTTTGCAATATCAGTTTTTCGATATCAGTTTTTCAATATCGGTTTTTCAATATCGGTTTTTCAATATCGGTTTTTCAATATCGGTTCTAATATCGGTTTCAATATCAGTTTTTCAATATCGGTTTTGCAATATCAGTTTTTCGATATCAGTTTTCAATATCGCTGTTTCAATATCGGTTTTTCAATATCGGTTTTTCAATATCGGTTTTGCAATATCAGTTTTTCGATATCAGTTTTTCAATATCGGTTTTTCAATATTGGTTTTTCAATATCGGTTTTTCAATATCGGTTTTTCAATATCGGTTTTTCAATATCGGTTTTTCAATATTGGTTTTTCAATATCGGTTTTTCAATATCGGTTCTAATATCGGTTTCAATATCGGTTTTTCAATATCGCTGTTTCAATATCGGTTTTGGAATATCAGTTTTTCGATATCAGTTTTTCAATATCGGTTTTTCATTATTGGATTTTCAATATCGGTTTTTCAATATCGGTATTTCAATATTGGTTTTTCAATATCGGTTTTTCAATGTTGGTTTTTCAATATCGGTTTTTCAATATCGGTTCTAATATCGGTTTCAAAATCGGTTTTTCAATGTTGGTTTTTCAATATCGGTTTTTCAATATCGGTTCTAATATCGGTTTCAAAATCGGGTTTTCAATATCGGTTTTGCAATATCAGTTTTTCGATATCAGTTTTTCAATATCGGTTTTTCAATATCGGTTTTTCAATATCGGTTTTTCAATATCGGTTCTAATATCGGTTTCAAAATCGGGTTTTCAATATCGGTTTTGCAATATCAGTTTTTCGATATCAGTTTTTCAATATCGGTTTTTCAATATCGGTTTTTCAATACCGGTTTTTCAATATCGGTTCTAATATCGGTTTCAATATCAGTTTTTCAATATCGGTTTTGCAATATCAGTTTTTCGATATCGGTTTTTCAATATCGGTTTTTCATTATCGGTTTTTCAATATCGGTTCTAATATCGGTTTCAATATCGGTTTTTCAATATCGGTTTTTCAATATCGGTTTTTCAATATCGGTTTTTCAATATCGGTTTTTCAATATCGGTTTTGCAATATCAGTTTTTCGATATCGGTTTTTCAATATTGGTTTTGCAATATCAGTTTTTCGATATCAGTTTTTCAATATCGGTTTTTCAATATCGGTTTTTCAATATCGGTTTTTCAATATCGGTTTTGCAATATCAGTTTTTCGATATCGGTTTTTCAATATTGGTTTTGCAATATCAGTTTTTCGATATCAGTTTTTCAATATCGGTTTTTCAATATCGGTTTTTCAATATTGGTTTTTCAATATCAGTTTTTCAATATCGGTTCTAATATCGGTTTCAAAATCGGGTTTTCAATATCGGTTTTGCAATATCAGTTTTTCGATATCAGTTTTTCAATATCGGTTTTTCAATATCGGTTTTTCAATATCGGTTTTTCAATATCGGTTCTAATATCGGTTTCAATATCAGTTTTTCAATATCGGTTTTGCAATATCAGTTTTTCGATATCAGTTTTCAATATCGCTGTTTCAATATCGGTTTTTCAATATCGGTTTTTCAATATCGGTTTTGCAATATCAGTTTTTCGATATCAGTTTTTCAATATCGGTTTTTCAATATTGGTTTTTCAATATCGGTTTTTCAATATCGGTTTTTCAATATCGGTTTTTCAATATCGGTTTTTCAATATTGGTTTTTCAATATCGGTTTTTCAATATCGGTTCTAATATCGGTTTCAATATCGGTTTTTCAATATCGCTGTTTCAATATCGGTTTTGGAATATCAGTTTTTCGATATCAGTTTTTCAATATCGGGTTTTCAATATCGGTTTTGCAATATCAGTTTTTCGATATCAGTTTTTCAATATCGGTTTTTCAATATCGGTTTTTCAATATCGGTTTTTCAATATCGGTTCTAATATCGGTTTCAATATCAGTTTTTCAATATCGGTTTTGCAATATCAGTTTTTCGATATCAGTTTTTCAATATCGGTTTTTCAATATCGGTTTTTCAATACCGGTTTCAATATCGGTTTTTCAATATCGGTTTTTCAATATCGGTTTCAAAATCGGGTTTTCAATATCGGTTTTGCAATATCAGTTTTTCGATATCGGTTTTTCAATATCGCTGTTTCAATATCGGTTTTTCAATATCGAATTTTCAATATCGGTTCTAATATCGGTTTCAATATCGGTTTTGCAATATCAGTTTTTCGATATCAGTTTTTCAATATCGGTTTTTCAATATCGGTTTTGCAATATCCGTTTTTCGATATCAGTTTTTCAATATCGGTTTCTCAATATTGGTTTTTCAATATCGGTTTTTCAATATCGGTTTTTCAATATCGGTTCTAATATCGGTTTCAATATCAGTTTTTCAATATCGGTTTTGCAATATCAGTTTTTCGATATCAGTTTTCAATATCGCTGTTTCAATATCGGTTTTTCAATATCGGTTTTTCAATATCGGTTTTGCAATATCAGTTTTTCGATATCGGTTTTTCAATATTGGTTTTGCAATATCAGTTTTTCGATATCAGTTTTTCAATATCGGTTTTTCAATATCGGTTTTTCAATATTGGTTTTTCAATATCAGTTTTTCAATATCGGTTCTAATATCGGTTTCAAAATCGGGTTTTCAATATCGGTTTTGCAATATCAGTTTTTCGATATCAGTTTTTCAATATCGGTTTTTCAATATCGGTTTTTCAATATCGGTTTTTCAATATCGGTTCTAATATCGGTTTCAATATCAGTTTTTCAATATCGGTTTTGCAATATCAGTTTTTCGATATCAGTTTTTCAATATCGGTTTTTCATTATTGGATTTTCAATATCGGTTTTTCAATATCGGTTTTTCAATATTGGTTTTTCAATATCGGTTTTTCAATGTTGGTTTTTCAATATCGGTTTTTCAATATCGGTTCTAATATCGGTTTCAAAATCGGGTTTTCAATATCGGTTTTGCAATATCAGTTTTTCGATATCAGTTTTTCAATATCGGTTTTTCAATATCGGTTTTTCAATATCGGTTTTTCAATATCGGTTCTAATATCGGTTTCAAAATCGGGTTTTCAATATCGGTTTTGCAATATCAGTTTTTCGATATCAGTTTTTCAATATCGGTTTTTCAATATCGGTTTTTCAATACCGGTTTTTCAATATCGGTTCTAATATCGGTTTCAATATCAGTTTTTCAATATCGGTTTTGCAATATCAGTTTTTCGATATCGGTTTTTCAATATCGGTTTTTCATTATCGGTTTTTCAATATCGGTTCTAATATCGGTTTCAATATCGGTTTTTCAA
>NW_027485571.1:0-34358 GCF_050908995.1 Andrena cerasifolii
AAATTAAAAAACATTTTTGAAATAAAAAATAATACTTTTAAAAATTTTTTAAAAAAATTAGAAAAATTTTCAAAAATTAAAAAAAAATAAAAAAAAATTAAAAATTTAAAAAATATAGAAAAAAATTAAAAAATAAATAAATTTTTTTTAATTTTGTTAAAAAATTGAAACAAATTTTTAAAAAAAAAATTAAAAAATTTTAAAAAAAAGTTAAAACAATTTTTAAAAAATTAAAAAGACATTTTGAAATAAAAAAATAATACTTTTAAAAATTTTTTTTAAAAATTGAGAAAAATTTTCAAAAAATTAAAAAACATTTTTAAATAAAAAAATAATACTATTAAAAAAAATTTCAAAAATTAAAAAAAGAATTTAAAAAAATTTAAAAATTTAAAAAAAAATTTAAAAAATTTTAAATAAAATTTAAAAATTAAAAAAAATTATAAGGAAATTTAAGGAAAAAATTAAAAAAGATTAAAAACATTTTTGAAATAAAAAAATAATACTTTTAAAAAAAATTTAAAAATTGAGAAAATTTTTCAATAAATTAAAAAACATTTTTAAATAAAAAAATAATACTTTTAAAAAAATTAAAAAAATTTTAGAAAAAATTTCAAAAATTAAAAAAAAATAAAAAAATTTAAAATTAAAAATTAAAAAAATTAAAAAATATAGAAAAAAATTAAAAAATAAATAAATTTTTTTAATTTTGTTAAAAAATTGAAACAAACTTAAAATTTTTTTTAAATTTTTAAAAAATTTAAATAAAAATAAAGCAAAGAAAATTTTAAAAAATTTTAAAAAATTTAAAAAAATTTAAAAAAAAATTTTAAAAAAATTTTAAAAATTAAAAAAATTATAAGAAAATTTAAAAAAAAATTAAAAAATTGAAAAAATTAAAAAAAATTAAAAAACATTTTTGAAATAAAAAAATAATACTTTTAAAAAAATTTTAAAAATTAAAAAAAAATTTAAAAATTAAAAAAAAAATTAAAAATTATAAGAAAATCTTGAAAAAATTTAAATAAAATTAAAAAACATTTTTGAAATAAAAAAATAATACTTTTAAAAAAATTAAAAAAAATTTTAGAAAAAATTTAAAAAATTAAAAAAAAAATAAAAAAATTTAAAAAATTTAAAAAATTTAAAAAATTAAAAAATATAGAAAAAATTAAAAATAAATAATTTTTTTTAATTTTGTTAAAAAATTGAAACAAATTTTAAAAAAAAATTAAAAAAATTTTTAAAAAAAATTAAAATTTTTTTTAAAAAAATTAAAAAACATTTTTGAAATAAAAAATAATACTTTTAAAAAAATTAAAAAAAAAATTAAAAAAAATTTCAAAAATTGAAAAAAAAATTTTAAAAAATTAAAAAAATTAAAAAATTAAAAAATAAAGAAAAAAATTAAAAAATAAAGAAAAAAAATTAAAAAATAAATAATTTTTTTTAATTTTGTTAAAAAATTGAAACAAATTTTTTTAAAAAAATTTAAAATTTTTTAAAAAATTTAAATAAAAATAAAGCAAAGAAATTTTTTAAAAATTTAAAAAAAAAATTTAAAATTTAAAAAAAAAATTTTTAAAAAATTAAAAAAATTTGTTTAAAAAATTAAAAAAATTTGTTTAAAAAATTAAAAAAAAAATTAAGAAAATTTTAAAAATTAAAAAAAAAATAAAAAAAATTTTACAAATTAAAAAAAATTTAAAATTAAAAAAATTAAAAAATATAAATAATTAAAAAAAAATAAAAAAAATTGAAAAACATTTTTGAAATAAAAAAATGATACTTTTAAAAAAATTAAAAAAAATTTTCAGAAAAATTTTCAAAAATTGAAAAAAAAATAAAAAAATTTTAAAAATTAAAAAATTAAAAAAATTAAAAAATATAGAAAAAAAATTAAAAAATAAATAAATTTTTTTAATTTTGTTAAAAAATTGAAACAAACTTAAATTTTTTTTAAATTTTTAAAAAATTTAAATAAAAATAAAGCAAAGAAAATTTTAAAAAATTTTAAAAAATTTAAAAAAATTTTAAAAAAAAATTTTAAAAAAATTTTAAAAATTAAAAAAATTAAAAATTAAAAAATAAATAATTTTTTTTTAATTTTGATAAAAAATTGAAACAAATTTTTTAAAAAAAATTAAAAAATTTGTTTAAAAAATTTAAAAAAAAATTAAGAAAATTTGAAATATTAAAAAAAAATAAAAATTTAAAAAAATTTGAAAAATTAAAAAACATTTTTGAAATAAAAAAATAATACTTTTAAAAAAAAATAAAAAATATTTTAGAAAAAATTTCAAAAATTAAAAAAAAAATAAAAAAATTTTAAAAATTAAAAAATTAAAAAATATAGAAAAAAAATTAAAAAATAAATAAATTTTTTTAATTTTGTTAAAAAATTGAAACAAACTTAAATTTTTTTTAAATTTTTAAAAAATTTAAATAAAAATAAAGCAAAGAAAATTTTTAAAAAATTTTAAAAAATTTAAAAAAATTTAAAAAAAATTTTAAAAAAATTTTAAAAATTAAAAAAATTATAAGAAAATTTAAAAAAAATTAAAAAATTGAAAAAGTTAAAAAAATTAAAATAAAAGAAAAAAATTAAAAAAAAAAATAAAAAACATTTTTTTAAATAAAAAAATTATAATTTTAAAAAAATTTTAAAAAAATTTTAAAAATTTAAAAAAAGTTTTAAGAAAATTTAAAAAATTAAAAAAAAATTAAAAAAAAGAAAATTAAAAATTAAAAAAAAAATTTAAAAATTAAAAAACATTTTTGAAATAAAAAATAATACTTTTAAAAATTTTTTAAAAAAATTAGAAAATTTTTCAAAAATTAAAAAAAATTAAAAAAAAATTAAAAATTTAAAAAAAAATTAAAAATTATAAGAAAATCTTGAAAAAATTTAAATAAAATTAAAAAACATTTTTGAAATAAAAAAATAATACTTTTAAAAAATTAAAAAAATTTTAGAAAAAATTTAAAAAATTAAAAAAAAAATTTAAAAATTAAAAAAATTAAAAATTAAAAAATAAATAATTTTTTTTAATTTTGATAAAAAATTGAAACAAATTTTAAAAAAAAATTAAAAAATTTGTTTAAAAAATTAAAAAAAAATTAAGAAAATTTGAAATATTAAAAAAAGATAAAAATTAAAAAAAAATTTGAAAAATTAAAAAACATTTTGAAAAATTAAAAAACATTTTTGAAATAAAAAAATAATACTTTTAAAAAAAAATAAAAAATATTTTAGAAAAAATTTCAAAAATTAAAAAAAAAATAAAAAATTTTAAAAATTAAAAAAATTAAAAAAATTAAAAAAATTAAAAAAATTAAAAAAATTAAAAAATATAGAAAAAATTAAAAAATAAATAAATTTTTTTTAATTTTGTTAAAAAATTGAACAAATTTTTAAAAAAAAAAATTAAAAAATTTAAAAAAAAAAAGTTAAAACAATTTTTAAAAATTAAAAAGACATTTTTGAAATAAAAAAATAATACTTTTAAAAAAAATTTTTAAAAATTGAGAAAAATTTTCAAAAAATTAAAAAACATTTTTAAATAAAAAAATAATACAATTAAAAAAAATTTCAAAAATTAAAAAAAAAATTTAAAAATTTAAAAATTTAAAAAAAAATTTTAAAAAAAAATTTTAAAAAATTTAAAAAAAAATTTTAAAAAATTTAAAAAAAAATTTAAAAATTAAAAAAATTATAAGGAAATTAAAAAAAAAATTAAAAAAAATTAAAAAACATTTTTGAAATAAAAAACTAATACTTTTAAAAAAAAATTTTAAAAATTGAGAAAATTTTTCAAAAAATTAAAAAACATTTTTAAATAAAAAAATAATACTTTTAAAAAAATTAAAAAAAAATTTAGAAAAAATTTCAAAAATTAAAAAAATAATAAAAAAATTTTAAAAATTAAAAAATTAAAAAAATTAAAAAATACAGAAAAAAATTAAAAAATAAATAAATTTTTTTAATTTTGTTAAAAAATTGAAACAAACTTAATTTTTTTTTAAATTTTTAAAAAATTTAAATAAAAATAAAGCAAAGAAAAATTTTAAAAAATTTTAAAAAATTTAAAAAAATTTTAAAAAAAAATTTTAAAAAAATTTTAAAAATTAAAAAAAATTATAAGAAAATTTAAAAAAAATTAAAAAATTGAAAAAGTTAAAAAAATTAAAATAAAAGAAAAAAATTTAAAAAAAAATAAAAAACATTTTTTGAAATAAAAAAATTATAATTTTAAAAAAATTTTAAAAAAATTTTAAAAATTTAAAAAAAAGTTTTAAGAAAATTTTAAAAATTAAAAAAAAGAAAATTAAAAATTTAAAAAAAAATTTAAAAAATTAAAAAACATTTTTGAAATAAAAAATAATACTTTTAAAAATTTTTTAAAAAAATTAGAAAAATTTTCAAAAATTAAAAAAAAATAAAAAAAAATTAAAAATTTAAAAAATATAGAAAAAAATTAAAAAATAAATAAATTTTTTTTAATTTTGTTAAAAAATTGAAACAAATTTTTAAAAAAAAAATTAAAAAATTTTAAAAAAAAGTTAAAACAATTTTTAAAAAATTAAAAAGACATTTTTGAAATAAAAAAATAATACTTTTAAAAATTTTTTTTAAAAATTGAGAAAAATTTTCAAAAAATTAAAAAACATTTTTAAATAAAAAAATAATACTATTAAAAAAAATTTCAAAAATTAAAAAAAGAATTTAAAAAAATTTAAAAATTTAAAAAAAAAATTTAAAAAATTTTAAATAAAATTTAAAAATTAAAAAAAATTATAAGGAAATTTAAGGAAAAAATTAAAAAAGATTAAAAACATTTTTGAAATAAAAAAATAATACTTTTAAAAAAAAATTTTAAAAATTGAGAAAATTTTTCAATAAATTAAAAAACATTTTTAAATAAAAAAATAATACTTTTAAAAAAATTAAAAAAAATTTTAGAAAAAATTTCAAAAATTAAAAAAAAAATAAAAAAAATTTAAAATTAAAAAATTAAAAAAATTAAAAAATATAGAAAAAAATTAAAAAATAAATAAATTTTTTTAATTTTGTTAAAAAATTGAAACAAACTTAAAATTTTTTTTAAATTTTTAAAAAATTTAAATAAAAATAAAGCAAAGAAAATTTTTAAAAAATTTTAAAAAATTTAAAAAAATTTAAAAAAAAATTTAAAAAAATTTTAAAAATTAAAAAAAATTATAAGAAAATTTAAAAAAAAAATTAAAAAATTGAAAAAATTAAAAAAAATTAAAAAACATTTTTGAAATAAAAAAATAATACTTTTAAAAAAATTTTAAAAATTAAAAAAAAATTTAAAAATTTAAAAAAAAAATTAAAAATTATAAGAAAATCTTGAAAAAATTTAAATAAAATTAAAAAACATTTTTGAAATAAAAAAATAATACTTTTAAAAAAATTAAAAAAAATTTTAGAAAAAATTTAAAAAATTAAAAAAAAAATAAAAAAATTTAAAAAATTTAAAAAATTTAAAAAATTAAAAAATATAGAAAAAAATTAAAAAATAAATAATTTTTTTTTAATTTTGTTAAAAAATTGAAACAAATTTTAAAAAAAAAATTAAAAAAATTTTTAAAAAAAATTAAAATTTTTTTTAAAAAAATTAAAAAACATTTTTGAAATAAAAAATAATACTTTTAAAAAAATTAAAAAAAAAATTAAAAAAAATTTCAAAAATTGAAAAAAAATTTTAAAAATTAAAAAAATTAAAAAAATTAAAAAATAAAGAAAAAAATTAAAAAATAAAGAAAAAAAATTAAAAAATAAATAATTTTTTTTAATTTTGTTAAAAAATTGAAACAAATTTTTTTAAAAAAATTTAAAATTTTTTTAAAAAATTTAAATAAAAATAAAGCAAAGAAATTTTTTAAAAATTTAAAAAAAAAATTTAAAATTTAAAAAAAAAATTTTTAAAAAATTAAAAAAATTTGTTTAAAAAATTAAAAAAATTTGTTTAAAAAATTAAAAAAAAAAATTAAGAAAATTTTAAAAATTAAAAAAAAATAAAAAAAATTTTACAAATTAAAAAAAATTTAAAATTAAAAAAATTAAAAAATATAAATAATTAAAAAAAAATAAAAAAAATTGAAAAACATTTTTGAAATAAAAAAATGATACTTTTAAAAAATTAAAAAAAATTTTCAGAAAAATTTTCAAAAATTGAAAAAAAAATAAAAAAATTTTAAAAATTAAAAAATTAAAAAAATTAAAAAATATAGAAAAAAATTAAAAAATAAATAAATTTTTTTAATTTTGTTAAAAAATTGAAACAAACTTAAATTTTTTTTAAATTTTTAAAAAATTTAAATAAAAATAAAGCAAAGAAAATTTTTAAAAAATTTTAAAAAATTTAAAAAAATTTTAAAAAAAAAATTTTTAAAAAAATTTTAAAAATTAAAAAATTAAAATTAAAAAATAAATAATTTTTTTAATTTTGATAAAAAATTGAAACAAATTTTTTAAAAAAAATTAAAAAATTTGTTTAAAAAATTTAAAAAAAAATTAAGAAAATTTGAAATATTAAAAAAAAATAAAAATTAAAAAAAATTTGAAAAATTAAAAAACATTTTTGAAATAAAAAAATAATACTTTTAAAAAAAAATAAAAAATATTTTAGAAAAAATTTCAAAAATTAAAAAAAAATAAAAAATTTTAAAAATTAAAAAATTAAAAAATATAGAAAAAAATTAAAAAATAAATAAATTTTTTTAATTTTGTTAAAAAATTGAAACAAACTTAAATTTTTTTTAAATTTTTAAAAAATTTAAATAAAAATAAAGCAAAGAAAATTTTTAAAAAATTTTAAAAAATTTTAAAAAATTTAAAAAAAAATTTTAAAAAAATTTTAAAAATTAAAAAAAATTATAAGAAAATTTAAAAAAAATTAAAAAATTGAAAAAGTTAAAAAAATTAAAATAAAAGAAAAAAATTTAAAAAAAAATAAAAAACATTTTTTGAAATAAAAAAATTATAATTTTAAAAAAATTTTAAAAAATTTTTAAAAATTTAAAAAAAAGTTTTAAGAAAATTTTAAAAATTAAAAAAAAATTAAAAAAAAGAAAATTAAAAATTAAAAAAAAAATTTAAAAAATTAAAAAACATTTTTGAAATAAAAAATAATGCTTTTAAAAATTTTTTAAAAAAATTAGAAAAATTTTCAAAACTTAAAAAAAAATAAAAAAAATTAAAAATTTAAAAAAAAATTTAAAAATTATAAGAAAATCTTGAAAAAATTTAAATAAAATTAAAAAAATTTTTGAAATAAAAAAATAATACTTTTAAAAAAATTAAAAAAAATTTTAGAAAAAATTTCAAAAATTAAAAAAAAAATAAAAAAATTTTAAAAATTAAAAAATTAAAAAAATTAAAAAATATAGAAAAAAAATTAAAAAATAAGTAAATTTTTTTAATTTTGTTAAAAAATTGAAACAAACATAATTTTTTTTTTAAATTTTTAAAAAATTTAAATAAAAATAAAGCAAAGAAAATTTTTAAAGAATTTTAAAAAATTTAAAAAAATTTTAAAAAAAATTTTTAAAAAATTTTAAAAATTAAAAAAAATTATAAGAAAATTTAAAAAAAAAAAATAAAAATTTGAAAAAATTAAAAAAAATTAAAAAACATTTTGAAATAAAAAAATAATACTTTTAAAAAAATTTTAAAAATTAAAAAAAAATTTAAAAATTTAAAAAAAATTTAAAAATTATAAGAAAATCTTGAAAAAATTTAAATAAAATTAAAAAACATTTTTGAAATAAAAAAATAATACTTTTAAAAAAATTAAAAAAATTTTTAGAAAAAATTTAAAAAATTAAAAAAAAAAATTTTAAAATTAAAAAAATTAAAAATTAAAAAATAAATAATTTTTTTTTAATTTTGATAAAAAATTGAAACAAATTTTAAAAAAAAATTAAAAAATTTGTTTAAAAAATTAAAAAAAAATTAAGAAAATTTGAAATATTAAAAAAAAATAAAAATTAAAAAAAAAGTTTAAAAATTAAAAAACATTTTTGAAATAAAAAAATAATACTTTTAAAAAAAAATAAAAAATATTTTAGAAAAAAATAAAAAAATTTTAAAAATTAAAAAAATTAAAAAAATTTAAAAAATTAAAAAAATTAAAAAAATTAAAAAATATAGAAAAAAATTAAAAAATAAATAAATTTTTTTTAATTTGGTTAAAAAATTGAAACAAATTTTTTTAAAAAAAAATTAAAAAATTTAAAAAAAAAGTTAAAACAATTTTTAAAAAATTAAAAAGACATTTTTGAAATAAAAAAATAATACTTTTAAAAAAAAATTTTAAAAATTGAGAAAAATTTTCAAAAAATTAAAATCATTTTTAAATAAAAAAATAATACAATTAAAAAAATTTTCAAAAATTAAAAAAAAAATTAAAAAAAAAATTAAAAATTTAAAAAAAAATTTAAAAAAAAAAATAAAAAAATTTTAAAAAAAAATTAAAAAATTTAAAAAAAAATTTAAAAATTAAAAAAAATTATAAGGAAATTTAAAAAAAAAATTAAAAAAAATTAAAAAAACATTTTTGAAATAAAAAACTAATACTTTTAAAAAAAAAATTTAAAAATTGAGAAAATTTTTCAAAAAATTAAAAAACATTTTTAAATAAAAAAATAATACTTTTAAAAAAATTAAAAAAAAATTTAGAAAAAATTTCAAAAATTAAAAAAAAAATAAAAAAATTTTAAAAATTAAAAAATTAAAAAATATAGAAAAAAATTAAAAAATAAATAAATTTTTTTAATTTTGTTAAAAAATTGAAACAAACTTAAATTTTTTTTTAAATTTTTAAAAAATTTAAATAAAAATAAAGCAAAGAAAATTTTTAAAAAATTTTAAAAAATTTAAAAAAATTTAAAAAAAAATTTTAAAAAAATTTTAAAAATTAAAAAGAATTATAAGAAAATTTAAAAAAAATTAAAAAATTGAAAAAGTTAAAAAAATTAAAATAAAAGAAAAAAATTTAAAAAAAAATAAAAAACATTTTTTGAAATAAAAAAATTATAATTTTAAAAAAATTTAAAAAAAATTTTAAAAATTTAAAAAAAAGTTTTAAGAAAATTTTAAAAATTAAAAAAAATTAGAAAAAAGAAAATTAAAAATTAAAAAAAAAATTTAAAAAATTAAAAAACATTTTTGAAATAAAAAATAATGCTTTTAAAAATTTTTTAAAAAAATTAGAAAAATTTTCAAAACTTAAAAAAAATAAAAAAAATTAAAAATTTAAAAAAAAATTTTAAAATTATAAGAAAATCTTGAAAAAATTTAAATAAAATTAAAAAAATTTTTGAAATAAAAAAATAATACTTTTAAAAAAATTAAAAAAAATTTTAGAAAAAATTTCAAAAATTAAAAAAAAAATAAAAAAATTTTAAAAATTAAAAAATTAAAAAAATTAAAAAATATAGAAAAAAAATTAAAAAATAAGTAAATTTTTTTAATTTTGTTAAAAAATTGAAACAAACATAAAATTTTTTTTTAAATTTTTAAAAAATTTAAATAAAAATAAAGCAAAGAAAATTTTTAAAGAATTTTAAAAAATTTAAAAAAATTTTAAAAAAAATTTTAAAAAAATTTTAAAAATTAAAAAAAATTATAAGAAAATTTAAAAAAAAAAATTAAAAATTTGAAAAAATTAAAAAAAATTAAAAAACATTTTTGAAATAAAAAAATAATACTTTTAAAAAAATTTTAAAAATTAAAAAAAAATTTAAAAATTTAAAAAAAAATTTAAAAATTATAAGAAAATCTTGAAAAAATTTAAATAAAATTAAAAAACATTTTTGAAATAAAAAAATAATACTTTTAAAAAAATTAAAAAAATTTTTAGAAAAAATTTAAAAAATTAAAAAAAAAAATTTTAAAATTAAAAAAATTAAAAATTAAAAAATAAATAAATTTTTTTTAATTTGGTTAAAAAATTGAAACAAATTTTTTTAAAAAAAAATTAAAAAATTTAAAAAAAAAGTTAAAACAATTTTTAAAAAATTAAAAAGACATTTTTGAAATAAAAAAATAATACTTTTAAAAAAAAATTTTAAAAATTGAGAAAAATTTTCAAAAAATTAAAATCATTTTTAAATAAAAAAATAATACAATTAAAAAAATTTTCAAAAATTAAAAAAAAAATTAAAAAAAAAATTAAAAATTTAAAAAAAAATTTAAAAAAAAAATTAAAAAAATTTTAAAAAAAAATTAAAAAATTTAAAAAAAAATTTAAAAATTAAAAAAAATTATAAGGAAATTTAAAAAAAAAATTAAAAAAAATTAAAAAAACATTTTTGAAATAAAAAACTAATACTTTTAAAAAAAAAATTTAAAAATTGAGAAAATTTTTCAAAAAATTAAAAAACATTTTTAAATAAAAAAATAATACTTATAAAAAAATTAAAAAAAAATTTAGAAAAAATTTCAAAAATTAAAAAAAAAATAAAAAAATTTTAAAAATTAAAAAATTAAAAAATATAGAAAAAAATTAAAAAATAAATAAATTTTTTTAATTTTGTTAAAAAATTGAAACAAACTTAAATTTTTTTTAAATTTTTAAAAAATTTAAATAAAAATAAAGCAAAGAAAATTTTTAAAAAATTTTAAAAAATTTAAAAAAATTTAAAAAAAAAATTTTAAAAAAATTTTAAAAATTAAAAAAAAATTATAAGAAAATTTAAAAAAAATTAAAAAATTGAAAAAGTTAAAAAAATTAAAATAAAAGAAAAAAATTTAAAAAAAAATAAAAAACATTTTTTGAAATAAAAAAATTATAATTTTAAAAAAATTTTAAAAAAATTTTAAAAATTTAAAAAAAAGTTTTAAGAAAATTTTAAAAATTAAAAAAAATTAGAAAAAAGAAAATTAAAAATTAAAAAAAAAATTTAAAAAATTAAAAAACATTTTTGAAATAAAAAATAATGCTTTTAAAAATTTTTTAAAAAAATTAGAAAAATTTTCAAAACTTAAAAAAAAATAAAAAAAATTAAAAATTTAAAAAAAAATTTAAAAATTATAAGAAAATCTTGAAAAAATTTAAATAAAATTAAAAAAATTTTTGAAATAAAAAAATAATACTTTTAAAAAAATTAAAAAAAATTTTAGAAAAAATTTCAAAAATTAAAAAAAAAATAAAAAAAATTTTAAAAATTAAAAAATTAAAAAAATTAAAAAATATAGAAAAAAAATTAAAAAATAAGTAAATTTTTTTAATTTTGTTAAAAAATTGAAACAAACATAAAATTTTTTTTTAAATTTTTAAAAAATTTAAATAAAAATAAAGCAAAGAAAATTTTTAAAGAATTTTATAAAATTTAAAAAAATTTTAAAAAAAATTTTAAAAAAATTTTAAAAATTAAAAAAAATTATAAGAAAATTTAAAAAAAAAAATTAAAAATTTGAAAAAATTAAAAAAAATTAAAAAACATTTTTGAAATAAAAAAATAATACTTTTAAAAAAATTTTAAAAATTAAAAAAAAATTTAAAAATTTAAAAAAAAATTTAAAAATTATAAGAAAATCTTGAAAAAATTTAAATAAAATTAAAAAACATTTTTGAAATAAAAAAATAATACTTTTAAAAAAATTAAAAAAATTTTTAGAAAAAATTTAAAAAATTAAAAAAAAAAATTTTAAAATTAAAAAAATTAAAAATTAAAAAATAAATAATTTTTTTTTAATTTTGATAAAAAATTGAAACAAATTTTTAAAAAAAAATTAAAAAATTTGTTTAAAAAATTAAAAAAAAATTAAGAAAATTTGAAATATTAAAAAAAAATAAAAATTAAAAAAAAAGTTTAAAAATTAAAAAACATTTTTGAAATAAAAAAATAATACTTTTAAAAAAAAATAAAAAATATTTTAGAAAAAAATAAAAAAATTTTAAAAATTAAAAAAATTAAAAAAATTTAAAAAATTAAAAAAATTAAAAAAATTAAAAAATATAGAAAAAA
This sequence comes from Andrena cerasifolii, assembly GCF_050908995.1. Classification (NCBI taxonomy): domain Eukaryota; kingdom Metazoa; phylum Arthropoda; class Insecta; order Hymenoptera; family Andrenidae; genus Andrena; species Andrena cerasifolii. Next base: position 12,001 of record NW_027485571.1, read on the forward strand.
TTAAAAAATAAATAAATTTTTTTTAATTTTGTTAAAAAATTGAAACAAATTTTTTTAAAAAAAAATTAAAAAATTTAAAAAAAAAGTTAAAACAATTTTTAAAAAATTAAAAAGACATTTTTGAAATAAAAAAATAATACTTTTAAAAAAATTTTTTAAAAATTGAGAAAAATTTTCAAAAAATTAAAAAACATTTTTAAATAAAAAAATAATACAATTAAAAAAATTTTCAAAAATTAAAAAAAAAATTTAAAAAAAAATTAAAAATTTAAAAAAAAAATTTAAAAAAAATTAAAAAAATTTAAAAAAAAATTTTAAAAAATTTAAAAAAAAATTTAAAAATTAAAAAAAGTTATAAGGAAATTTAAAAAAAAAATTAAAAAAAATTAAAAAAACATTTTTGAAATAAAAAACTAATACTTTTAAAAAAAAATTTTAAAAATTGAGAAAATTTTTCAAAAAATTAAAAAACATTTTTAAATAAAGAAATAATACTTTTAAAAAAATTAAAAAAAATTTTAGAAAAAATTTCAAAAATTAAAAAAAAAATAAAAAAATTTTAAAAATTAAAAAATTAAAAAAATTAAAAAACATTTTTGAAATAAAAAATAATACTTTTAAAAATTTTTTAAAAAAATTAGAAAAATTTTCAAAACTTAAAAAAAAATAAAAAAATTAAAAATTTAAAAAAAAATTTAAAAATTATAAGAAAATCTTGAAAAAATTTAAATAAAATTAAAAAACATTTTTGAAATAAAAAAATAATACTTTTAAAAAAATAAAAAAAAATTTTAGAAAAAATTTAAAAAATTAAAAACAAAAATAAAAAAATTTTAAAAATTAAAAATATTTAAAAAATTAAAAAATAAAGAAAAAAAATTAAAAAATAAATAATTTTTTTTTAATTTTGTTAAAAAATTGAAACAAATTTTTAAAAAACAATTAAAAAAAATTTTAAAAGAAATTAAAAATTTTTTTTAAAAAATTAAAAAGACATTTTTGAAATAAAAAAATAATACTTTTAAAAAATTTTTTTAAAAATTGAGAAAAATTTTCAAAAAATTAAAAAACATTTTTAAATAAAAAAATAATACTATTAAAAAAATTTAAAAATTTAAAAAAAAAATTTAAAAAATTTTAAATAAAATTTAAAAATTAAAAAAAATTATAAGGAAATTTAAAAAAAAATTAAAAAAGATTAAAAAACATTTTTGAAATAAAAAAATAATACTTTTAACAAAAATTTTTAAAAATTGAGAAAATTTTTCAATAAATTAAAAAACATTTTTAAATAAAGAAATAATACTTTTAAAAAAATTAAAAAAAAAATTTAGAAAAAATTTCAAAAATTAAAAAAAAAATAAAAAAATTTTAAAAATTAAAAAATTAAAAAAATTAAAAAATATAGAAAAAAAATTAAAAAATAAATAAATTTTTTTAATTTTGTTAAAAAATTGAAACAAACTTAAAATTTTTTTTTAAATTTTTAAAAAATTTAAATAAAAATAAAGCAAAGAAAATTTTTAAAAAATTTTAAAAAATTTAAAAAAATTTTAAAAAAAAATTTAAAAAAATTTTAAAAATTAAAAAAAAATATAAGAAAATTTAAAAAAAAAATTAAAAATTTGAAAAAATTAAAAAAAATTAAAAAACATTTTTGAAATAAAAAAATAATACTTTTAAAAAAATTTTAAAAATTAAAAAAAAATTTAAAAATTTAAAAAAAAATTTAAAAATTATAAGAAAATCTTGAAAAAATTTAAATAAAATTAAAAAACATTTTTGAAATAAAAAAATAATACTTTTAAAAAAATTAAAAAAAATTTTAGAAAAAATTTAAAAAATTAAAAAAAAAAATTTAAAAATTAAAAAAATTAAAATTTAAAAAATAAATAATTTTTTTTAATTTTGATAAAAAATTGAAACAAATTTTAAAAAAAAAATTAAAAAATTTGTTTAAAAAATTAAAAAAAAAATTAAGAAAATTTGAAATATTAAAAAAAAATAAAAATTAAAAAAAAATTTGAAAAATTAAAAAACATTTTTGAAATAAAAAAATAATACTTTTAAAAAAAAATAAAAAATATTTTAGAAAAAATTTCAAAAATTAAAAAAAAAATAAAAAAATTTAAAAAATTAAAAAAATTAAAAAAATTAAAAAAATTAAAAAAATTAAAAAAATTAAAAAATATAGAAAAAATTAAAAAATAAATAAATTTTTTTTAATTTTGTTAAAAAATTGAAACAAATTTTTTAAAAAAAAAATTAAAAAATTTTTAAAAAAAGTTAAAACAATTTTTAAAAAATTAAAAAGACATTTTTGAAATAAAAAAATAATACTTTTAAAAAAAAATTTTAAAAATTTAGAAAAATTTTCAAAAAATTAAAAAACATTTTTAAATAAAAAAATAATACAATTAAAAAAAATTTCAAAAATTAAAAAAAAAATTTAAAAAAAATTTAAAAATTTAAAAAAAAATTTAAAAAAAAATTTTAAAAAATTTAAAAAAAAAATTTAAAAAATTTAAAAAAAAATTTAAAAATTAAAAAAAATTATAAGGAAATTAAAAAAAAAATTAAAAAAAATTAAAAAACATTTTTGAAATAAAAAACTAATACTTTTAAAAAAAAATTTTAAAAATTGAGAAAATTTTTCAAAAAATTAAAAAACATTTTTAAATAAAAAAATAATACTTTTAAAAAAATTAAAAAAAATTTTAGAAAAAATTTCAAAAATTAAAAAAAAAATAAAAAAATTTTAAAAATTAAAAAATTAAAAAAATTAAAAAATATAGAAAAAAAATTAAAAAATAAGTAAATTTTTTTAATTTTGTTAAAAAATTGAAACAAACATAAAATTTTTTTTTAAATTTTTAAAAAATTTAAATAAAAATAAAGCAAAGAAAATTTTTAAAGAATTTTAAAAAATTTAAAAAAATTTTAAAAAAAATTTTAAAAAAATTTTAAAAATTAAAAAAAATTATAAGAAAATTTAAAAAAAAAAATTAAAAATTTGAAAAAATTAAAAAAAATTAAAAAACATTTTTGAAATAAAAAAATAATACTTTTAAAAAAATTTTAAAAATTAAAAAAAAATTTAAAAATTTAAAAAAAAATTTAAAAATTATAAGAAAATCTTGAAAAAATTTAAATAAAATTAAAAAACATTTTTGAAATAAAAAAATAATACTTTTAAAAAAATTAAAAAAATTTTTAGAAAAAATTTAAAAAATTAAAAAAAAAAATTTTAAAATTAAAAAAATTAAAAATTAAAAAATAAATAAATTTTTTTTAATTTGGTTAAAAAATTGAAACAAATTTTTTTAAAAAAAAATTAAAAAATTTAAAAAAAAAGTTAAAACAATTTTTAAAAAATTAAAAAGACATTTTTGAAATAAAAAAATAATACTTTTAAAAAAAAATTTTAAAAATTGAGAAAAATTTTCAAAAAATTAAAATCATTTTTAAATAAAAAAATAATACAATTAAAAAAATTTTCAAAAATTAAAAAAAAAATTAAAAAAAAAATTAAAAATTTAAAAAAAAATTTAAAAAAAAAATTAAAAAAATTTTAAAAAAAAATTAAAAAATTTAAAAAAAAATTTAAAAATTAAAAAAAATTATAAGGAAATTTAAAAAAAAAATTAAAAAAAATTAAAAAAACATTTTTGAAATAAAAAACTAATACTTTTAAAAAAAAAATTTAAAAATTGAGAAAATTTTTCAAAAAATTAAAAAACATTTTTAAATAAAAAAATAATACTTATAAAAAAATTAAAAAAAATTTAGAAAAAATTTCAAAAATTAAAAAAAAAATAAAAAAATTTTAAAAATTAAAAAATTAAAAAATATAGAAAAAAATTAAAAAATAAATAAATTTTTTTAATTTTGTTAAAAAATTGAAACAAACTTAAATTTTTTTTAAATTTTTAAAAAATTTAAATAAAAATAAAGCAAAGAAAATTTTTAAAAAATTTTAAAAAATTTAAAAAAATTTAAAAAAAAAATTTTAAAAAAATTTTAAAAATTAAAAAAAAATTATAAGAAAATTTAAAAAAAATTAAAAAATTGAAAAAGTTAAAAAAATTAAAATAAAAGAAAAAAATTTAAAAAAAAATAAAAAACATTTTTTGAAATAAAAAAATTATAATTTTAAAAAAATTTTAAAAAAATTTTAAAAATTTAAAAAAAAGTTTTAAGAAAATTTTAAAAATTAAAAAAAATTAGAAAAAAGAAAATTAAAAATTAAAAAAAAAATTTAAAAAATTAAAAAACATTTTTGAAATAAAAAATAATGCTTTTAAAAATTTTTTAAAAAAATTAGAAAAATTTTCAAAACTTAAAAAAAAATAAAAAAAATTAAAAATTTAAAAAAAAATTTAAAAATTATAAGAAAATCTTGAAAAAATTTAAATAAAATTAAAAAAATTTTTGAAATAAAAAAATAATACTTTTAAAAAAATTAAAAAAAATTTTAGAAAAAATTTCAAAAATTAAAAAAAAAATAAAAAAAATTTTAAAAATTAAAAAATTAAAAAAATTAAAAAATATAGAAAAAAAATTAAAAAATAAGTAAATTTTTTTAATTTTGTTAAAAAATTGAAACAAACATAAAATTTTTTTTTAAATTTTTAAAAAATTTAAATAAAAATAAAGCAAAGAAAATTTTTAAAGAATTTTATAAAATTTAAAAAAATTTTAAAAAAAATTTTAAAAAAATTTTAAAAATTAAAAAAAATTATAAGAAAATTTAAAAAAAAAAATTAAAAATTTGAAAAAATTAAAAAAAATTAAAAAACATTTTTGAAATAAAAAAATAATACTTTTAAAAAAATTTTAAAAATTAAAAAAAAATTTAAAAATTTAAAAAAAAATTTAAAAATTATAAGAAAATCTTGAAAAAATTTAAATAAAATTAAAAAACATTTTTGAAATAAAAAAATAATACTTTTAAAAAAATTAAAAAAATTTTTAGAAAAAATTTAAAAAATTAAAAAAAAAAATTTTAAAATTAAAAAAATTAAAAATTAAAAAATAAATAATTTTTTTTTAATTTTGATAAAAAATTGAAACAAATTTTTAAAAAAAAATTAAAAAATTTGTTTAAAAAATTAAAAAAAAATTAAGAAAATTTGAAATATTAAAAAAAAATAAAAATTAAAAAAAAAGTTTAAAAATTAAAAAACATTTTTGAAATAAAAAAATAATACTTTTAAAAAAAAATAAAAAATATTTTAGAAAAAAATAAAAAAATTTTAAAAATTAAAAAATTAAAAAAATTTAAAAAATTAAAAAAATTAAAAAAATTAAAAAATATAGAAAAAATTAAAAAATAAATAAATTTTTTTTAATTTTGTTAAAAAATTGAAACAAATTTTTTTAAAAAAAAATTAAAAAATTTAAAAAAAAAGTTAAAACAATTTTTAAAAAATTAAAAAGACATTTTTGAAATAAAAAAATAATACTTTTAAAAAAATTTTTTAAAAATTGAGAAAAATTTTCAAAAAATTAAAAAACATTTTTAAATAAAAAAATAATACAATTAAAAAAATTTTCAAAAATTAAAAAAAAAATTTAAAAAAAAATTAAAAATTTAAAAAAAAAATTTAAAAAAAATTAAAAAAATTTAAAAAAAAATTTTAAAAAATTTAAAAAAAATTTAAAAATTAAAAAAAGTTATAAGGAAATTTAAAAAAAAAATTAAAAAAAATTAAAAAAACATTTTTGAAATAAAAAACTAATACTTTTAAAAAAAAATTTTAAAAATTGAGAAAATTTTTCAAAAAATTAAAAAACATTTTTAAATAAAGAAATAATACTTTTAAAAAAATTAAAAAAATTTTAGAAAAAATTTCAAAAATTAAAAAAAAAATAAAAAAATTTTAAAAATTAAAAAATTAAAAAAATTAAAAAACATTTTTGAAATAAAAAATAATACTTTTAAAAATTTTTTAAAAAAATTAGAAAAATTTTCAAAACTTAAAAAAAAATAAAAAAATTAAAAATTTAAAAAAAAATTTAAAAATTATAAGAAAATCTTGAAAAAATTTAAATAAAATTAAAAAACATTTTTGAAATAAAAAAATAATACTTTTAAAAAAATAAAAAAAAATTTTAGAAAAAATTTAAAAAATTAAAAACAAAAATAAAAAAATTTTAAAAATTAAAAATATTTAAAAAATTAAAAAATAAAGAAAAAAAATTAAAAATAAATAATTTTTTTTTAATTTTGTTAAAAAATTGAAACAAATTTTTAAAAAACAATTAAAAAAAATTTTAAAAGAAATTAAAAATTTTTTTTAAAAAATTAAAAAGACATTTTTGAAATAAAAAAATAATACTTTTAAAAAATTTTTTTAAAAATTGAGAAAAATTTTCAAAAAATTAAAAAACATTTTTAAATAAAAAAATAATACTATTAAAAAAATTTAAAAATTTAAAAAAAAAATTTAAAAAATTTTAAATAAAATTTAAAAATTAAAAAAAATTATAAGGAAATTTAAAAAAAAATTAAAAAAGATTAAAAAACATTTTTGAAATAAAAAAATAATACTTTTAACAAAAATTTTTAAAAATTGAGAAAATTTTTCAATAAATTAAAAAACATTTTTAAATAAAGAAATAATACTTTTAAAAAAATTAAAAAAAAAATTTAGAAAAAATTTCAAAAATTAAAAAAAAAATAAAAAAATTTTAAAAATTAAAAAATTAAAAAAATTAAAAAATATAGAAAAAAAATTAAAAAATAAATAAATTTTTTTAATTTTGTTAAAAAATTGAAACAAACTTAAAATTTTTTTTTAAATTTTTAAAAAATTTAAATAAAAATAAAGCAAAGAAAATTTTTAAAAAATTTTAAAAAATTTAAAAAAATTTTAAAAAAAAATTTAAAAAAATTTTAAAAATTAAAAAAAAATATAAGAAAATTTAAAAAAAAAATTAAAAATTTGAAAAAATTAAAAAAAATTAAAAAACATTTTTGAAATAAAAAAATAATACTTTTAAAAAAATTTTAAAAATTAAAAAAAAATTTAAAAATTTAAAAAAAAATTTAAAAATTATAAGAAAATCTTGAAAAAATTTAAATAAAATTAAAAAACATTTTTGAAATAAAAAAATAATACTTTTAAAAAAATTAAAAAAAATTTTAGAAAAAATTTAAAAAATTAAAAAAAAAAATTTAAAAATTAAAAAAATTAAAATTTAAAAAATAAATAATTTTTTTTAATTTTGATAAAAAATTGAAACAAATTTTAAAAAAAAAATTAAAAAATTTGTTTAAAAAATTAAAAAAAAATTAAGAAAATTTGAAATATTAAAAAAAAATAAAAATTAAAAAAAAATTTGAAAAATTAAAAAACATTTTTGAAATAAAAAAATAATACTTTTAAAAAAAAATAAAAAATATTTTAGAAAAAATTTCAAAAATTAAAAAAAAAATAAAAAAATTTAAAAAATTAAAAAAATTAAAAAAATTAAAAAAATTAAAAAAATTAAAAAAATTAAAAAATATAGAAAAAATTAAAAAATAAATAAATTTTTTTTAATTTTGTTAAAAAATTGAAACAAATTTTTTAAAAAAAAAATTAAAAAATTTTTAAAAAAAGTTAAAACAATTTTTAAAAAATTAAAAAGACATTTTTGAAATAAAAAAATAATACTTTTAAAAAAAAATTTTAAAAATTTAGAAAAATTTTCAAAAAATTAAAAAACATTTTTAAATAAAAAAATAATACAATTAAAAAAAATTTTCAAAAATTAAAAAAAAAATTTAAAAAAAATTTAAAAATTTAAAAAAAAATTTAAAAAAAAATTTTAAAAAATTTAAAAAAAAAATTTAAAAAATTTAAAAAAAAATTTAAAAATTAAAAAAAATTATAAGGAAATTAAAAAAAAAATTAAAAAAAATTAAAAAACATTTTTGAAATAAAAAACTAATACTTTTAAAAAAAAATTTTAAAAATTGAGAAAATTTTTCAAAAAATTAAAAAACATTTTTAAATAAAAAAATAATACTTTTAAAAAAATTAAAAAAAAATTTAGAAAAAATTTCAAAAATTAAAAAAAAAATAAAAAAATTTTAAAAATTAAAAAATTAAAAAAATTAAAAAATATAGAAAAAAAATTAAAAAATAAATAAATTTTTTTAATTTTGTTAAAAAATTGAAACAAACTTAATTTTTTTTTAAATTTTTAAAAAATTTAAATAAAAATAAAGCAAAGAAAAATTTTAAAAAATTTTAAAAAATTTAAAAAAATTTTAAAAAAAAATTTTAAAAAAATTTTAAAAATTAAAAAAAATTATAAGAAAATTTAAAAAAATTAAAAAATTGAAAAAGTTAAAAAAATTAAAATAAAAGAAAAAAATTTAAAAAAAATTAAAAAACATTTTTTGAAATAAAAAAATTATAATTTTAAAAAAATTTTAAAAAAATTTTAAAAATTTAAAAAAAAGTTTTAAGAAAATTTTAAAAATTAAAAAAAATTAAAAAAAAGAAAATTAAAAATTTAAAAAATTAAAAAACATTTTTGAAATAAAAAATAATACTTTTAAAAATTTTTTAAAAAAATTAGAAAATTTTTCAAAAATTAAAAAAAATTAAAAAAAAATTAAAAATTTAAAAAAAAAATTAAAAATTATAAGAAAATCTTGAAAAAATTTAAATAAAATTAAAAAACATTTTTGAAATAAAAAAATAATACTTTTAAAAAAATTAAAAAAAATTTTAGAAAAAATTTAAAAATTAAAAAAAAAAATTTAAAAATTAAAAAAATTAAAAATTAAAAAATAAATAATTTTTTTTAATTTTGATAAAAATTGAAACAAATTTTTAAAAAAAAATTAAAAAATTTGTTTAAAAAATTAAAAAAAAAATTAAGAAAATTTGAAATATTAAAAAAAAATAAAAATTAAAAAAAAATTTGAAAAATTAAAAAACATTTTTGAAATAAAAAAATAATACTTTTAAAAAAAAATAAAAAATATTTTAGAAAAAATTTCAAAAATTAAAAAAAAAATAAAAAAATTTTAAAAATTAAAAAAATTAAAAAATTAAAAAAATTAAAAAATATAGAAAAAATTAGAAAATAAATAAATTTTTTTTAATTTTGTTAAAAAATTGAAACAAATTTTTTAAAAAAAAATTAAAAAATTTAAAAAAAAAGTTAAAACAATTTTTAAAAAATTAAAAAGACATTTTTGAAATAAAAAAATAATACTTTTAAAAAAATTTTTTAAAAATTGAGAAAAATTTTCAAAAAATTAAAAAACATTTTTAAATAAAAAAATAATACTATTAAAAAATTTAAAAATTTAAAAAAAAAAATTTAAAAAATTTTAAATAAAATTTAAAAATTAAAAAAAATTATAAGGAAATTTAAAAAAAAATTAAAAAAGATTAAAAAACATTTTTGAAATAAAAAAATAATACTTTTAACAAAAATTTTTAAAAATTGAGAAAATTTTTCAATAAATTAAAAAACATTTTTAAATAAAGAAATAATACTTTTAAAAAAATTAAAAAAAAAATTTAGAAAAAATTTCAAAAATTAAAAAAAAAATAAAAAAAATTTTAAAAATTAAAAAATTAAAAAAATTAAAAAATATAGAAAAAAAATTAAAAAATAAATAAATTTTTTTAATTTTGTTAAAAAATTGAAACAAACTTAAAATTTTTTTTTAAATTTTTAAAAAATTTAAATAAAAATAAAGCAAAGAAAATTTTTAAAAAATTTTAAAAAATTTAAAAAAATTTTAAAAAAAAATTTAAAAAAATTTTAAAAATTAAAAAAAAATAAAGAAAATTTAAAAAAAAAATTAAAAATTTGAAAAAATTAAAAAAAATTAAAAAACATTTTTGAAATAAAAAAATAATACTTTTAAAAAAATTTTAAAAATTAAAAAAAAATTTAAAAATTTAAAAAAAAAATTTAAAAATTATAAGAAAATCTTGAAAAAATTTAAATAAAATTAAAAAACATTTTTGAAATAAAAAATAATACTTTTAAAAAAATTAAAAAAAATTTTAGAAAAATTTAAAAAATTAAAAAAAAAATTTAAAAATTAAAAAAATTAAAATTTAAAAAATAAATAATTTTTTTTAATTTTGATAAAAAATTGAAACAAATTTTAAAAAAAAAATTAAAAAATTTGTTTAAAAAATTAAAAAAAAAATTAAGAAAATTTGAAATATTAAAAAAAAATAAAAATTAAAAAAAATTTGAAAAATTAAAAAACATTTTTGAAATAAAAAAATAATACTTTTAAAAAAAATAAAAAATATTTTAGAAAAAATTTCAAAAATTAAAAAAAAAATAAAAAAATTTAAAAAATTAAAAAAATTAAAAAAATTAAAAAAATTAAAAAAATTAAAAAAATTAAAAAATATAGAAAAAATTAAAAAATAAATAAATTTTTTTAATTTTGTTAAAAAATTGAAACAAATTTTTTAAAAAAAAAATTAAAAAATTTTTAAAAAAAGTTAAAACAATTTTTAAAAAATTAAAAAGACATTTTTGAAATAAAAAAATAATACTTTTAAAAAAAAATTTTAAAAATTTAGAAAAATTTTCAAAAAATTAAAAAACATTTTTAAATAAAAAAATAATACAATTAAAAAAAATTTCAAAAATTAAAAAAAAAATTTAAAAAAATTTAAAAATTTAAAAAAAAAATTTAAAAAAAAATTTTAAAAAATTTAAAAAAAAAATTTAAAAAATTTAAAAAAAAATTTAAAAATTAAAAAAAATTATAAGGAAATTAAAAAAAAATTAAAAAAAATTAAAAAACATTTTTGAAATAAAAAACTAATACTTTTAAAAAAAAATTTTAAAAATTGAGAAAATTTTTCAAAAAATTAAAAAACATTTTTAAATAAAAAAATAATACTTTTAAAAAAATTAAAAAAAAATTTAGAAAAAATTTCAAAAATTAAAAAAAAAATAAAAAAATTTTAAAAATTAAAAAATTAAAAAAATTAAAAAATATAGAAAAAAAATTAAAAAATAAATAAATTTTTTTAATTTTGTTAAAAAATTGAAACAAACTTAATTTTTTTTTAAATTTTTAAAAAATTTAAATAAAAATAAAGCAAAGACAAATTTTAAAAAATTTTAAAAAATTTAAAAAAATTTTAAAAAAAATTTTAAAAAAATTTTAAAAATTAAAAAAAATTATAAGAAAATTTAAAAAAATTAAAAAATTGAAAAAGTTAAAAAATTAAAATAAAGAAAAAAATTTAAAAAAAATTAAAAACATTTTTTGAAATAAAAAAATTATAATTTTAAAAAAATTTTAAAAAAATTTTAAAAATTTAAAAAAAAGTTTTAAGAAAATTTTAAAAATTAAAAAAAATTAAAAAAAAGAAAATTAAAAATTTAAAAAATTAAAAACATTTTTGAAATAAAAAATAATACTTTTAAAAATTTTTTAAAAAAATTAGAAAATTTTTCAAAAATTAAAAAAAATTAAAAAAAAATTAAAAATTTAAAAAAAAAATTAAAAATTATAAGAAAATCTTGAAAAAATTTAAATAAAATTAAAAAACATTTTTGAAATAAAAAAATAATACTTTTAAAAAAATTAAAAAAAATTTTAGAAAAAATTTAAAAAATTAAAAAAAAAAATTTAAAAATTAAAAAAATTAAAAATTAAAAAATAAATAATTTTTTTAATTTTGATAAAAAATTGAAACAAATTTTTAAAAAAAAATTAAAAATTTGTTTAAAAAATTAAAAAAAAAATTAAGAAAATTTGAAATATTAAAAAAAAATAAAAATTAAAAAAAATTTGAAAAATTAAAAAACATTTTTGAAATAAAAAAATAATACTTTTAAAAAAAAATAAAAAATATTTTAGAAAAAATTTCAAAAATTAAAAAAAAAATAAAAAAATTTTAAAAATTAAAAAAATTAAAAAAATTAAAAAAATTAAAAAATATAGAAAAAATTAGAAAATAAATAAATTTTTTTTTAATTTTGTTAAAAAATTGAAACAAATTTTTTAAAAAAAAATTAAAAAATTTAAAAAAAAAGTTAAAACAATTTTTAAAAAATTAAAAAGACATTTTTGAAATAAAAAAATAATACTTTTAAAAAAATTTTTTAAAAATTGAGAAAAATTTTCAAAAAATTAAAAAACATTTTTAAATAAAAAAATAATACAATTAAAAAAAATTTCAAAAATTAAAAAAAAATTTTAAAAAAATTTAAAAATTTAAAAAAAAATTTAAAAAAAAATTTTAAAAAATTTAAAAAAAAATTTTTAAAAATTTAAAAAAAATTTAAAAATTAAAAAAAATTATAAGGAAATTAAAAAAAAATTAAAAAAATTAAAAAACATTTTTGAAATAAAAAACTAATACTTTTAAAAAAAAATTTTAAAAATTGAGAAAATTTTTCAAAAAATTAAAAAACATTTTTAAATAAAAAAATAATACTTTTAAAAAAATTAAAAAAAAATTTAGAAAAAATTTCAAAAATTAAAAAAAAAATAAAAAAATTTTAAAAATTAAAAAATTAAAAAAATTAAAAAATATAGAAAAAAAATTAAAAAATAAATAAATTTTTTTAATTTTGTTAAAAAATTGAAACAAACTTAATTTTTTTTTAAATTTTAAAAAATTTAAATAAAAATAAAGCAAAGAAAAATTTTAAAAAATTTTAAAAAATTTAAAAAAATTTAAAAAAAAAATTTTAAAAAAATTTTAAAAATTAAAAAAAATTATAAGAAAATTTAAAAAAATTAAAAAATTGAAAAAGTTAAAAAAATTAAAATAAAAGAAAAAAAATTAAAAAAAAAATAAAAAACATTTTTTGAAATAAAAAAATTATAATTTTAAAAAATTTTAAAAAAATTTTAAAAATTAAAAAAAAATTAAAAATTTTAAAAAAAAATTAAAAATTATAAGAAAATCTTGAAAAAATTTAAATAAAATTAAAAAACATTTTTGAAATAAAAAAATAATACTTTTAAAAAAATTAAAAAAAATTTTAGAAAAAATTTAAAAAATTAAAAAAAAAATAAAAAAATTTTAAAAATTAAAAAATTAAAAAAATTAAAAAATATAGAAAAAAATTAAAAAATAAATAAATTTTTTAATTTTGTTAAAAAATTGAAACAAACTTAAATTTTTTTTTAAATTTTTAAAAAATTTAAATAAAAATAAAGCAAAGAAAATTTTTAAAAAATTTTAAAAAATTTAAAAAAATTTAAAAAAAAATTTTAAAAAAATTTTAAAAATTAAAAAAAATTTTAAAAATTAAAAAAAATTACAAGAAAATTTAAAAAAAAAATTAAAAATTTGAAAAATTAAAAAAAATTAAAAAACATTTTTGAAATAAAAAAATAATACTTTTAAAAAAATTTTAAAAATTAAAAAAAAATTTAAAAATTTAAAAAAAAATTAAAAATTATAAGAAAATCTTGAAAAAATTTAAATAAAATTAAAAAACATTTTTGAAATAAAAAAATAATACTTTTAAAAAAATTAAAAAAAATTTTAGAAAAAATTTAAAAAATTAAAAAAAAAATAAAAAAATTTAAAAAATTAAAAAAATTTTTAAAATTAAAAATATATGAAAAAAATTAAAAAATAAATAATTTTTTTTAATTTGGTTAAAAAATTGAAACAAATTTAAAAAAAAAAATTTTTAAAAAAAATTAAAATTTTTTTTAAAAAATTAAAAAACATTTTTGAAATAAAAAATAATACTTTTAAAAAAATTAAAAAAAAAATTAAAAAAAATTTCAAAAATTGAAAAAAAAATTTTAAAAATTAAAAAAATTAAAAAAATTAAAAAATAAAGAAAAAAAATTAAAAAATAAAGAAAAAAATTAAAAAATAAATAATTTTTTTTAATTTTGTTAAAAATTAAAACAAATTTTTTTAAAAAAATTTAAAATTTTTTTAAAAAATTTAAATAAAAATAAAGCAAAGAAATTTTTTAAAAATTTTAAAAAAAAATTTAAAATTTAAAAAAAAAATTTTTAAAAAATTAAAAAAATTTGTTTAAAAAATTAAAAAAATTTGTTTAAAAAATTAAAAAAAAAATTAAGAAAATTTTAAAAATTAAAAAAAAAATAAAAAAAATTTTACAAATTAAAAAAATTTAAAATTAAAAAAATTAAAAAATATAAATAATTAAAAAAAAATAAAAAAAATTGAAAAACATTTTTGAAATATAAAAATGATACTTTTAAAAAAATTAAAAAAAATTTTCAGAAAAATTTTCAAAAATTGAAAAAAAAATAAAAAAATTTTAAAAATTAAAAAATTAAAAAAATTAAAAAATATAGAAAAAAAAATTAAAAAATAAATAAATTTTTTTAATTTTGTTAAAAAATTGAAACAAACTTAAATTTTTTTTAAATTTTTAAAAAATTTAAATAAAAATAAAGCAAAGAGAATTTTTAAAAAATTTTAAAAAATTTAAAAAAATTTAAAAAAAAAATTTTAAAAAAATTTTAAAAATTAAAAAAAATTATAAGAAAATTTAAAAAAAAATTAAAAAATTGAAAAAGTTAAAAAAATTAAAATAAAAGAAAAAAAATTAAAAAAAAAATAAAAAACATTTTTTTAAATAAAAAAATTATAATTTTAAAAAAATTTTAAAAAAATTTTAAAAATTTAAAAAAAAGTTTTAAGAAAATTTTAAAAATTAAAAAAAAATTAAAAAAAAGAAAATTAAAAATTAAAAAAAAAATTTAAAAAATTAAAAAACATTTTTGAAATAAAAAATAATACTTTTAAAAATTTTTTAAAAAAATTAGAAAAATTTTCAAAAATTAAAAAAAAATAAAAAAAAATTAAAAATTTAAAAAAAAAATTAAAAATTATAAGAAAATCTTGAAAAAATTTAAATAAAATTAAAAAACATTTTTGAAATAAAAAATAATACTTTTAAAAAAATTAAAAAAAAAATTTTAAAAATTTCAAAAATTAAAAAAAAAAATTTAAAAATTAAAAAAATTAAAAAATATAGAAAAAATTAAAAAATAAATAAATTTTTTTTAATTTTGTTAAAAAATTGAAACAAATTTTTAAAAAAAAAAATTAAAAAATTTAAAAAAAAAGTTAAAACAATTTTTAAAAAATTAAAAAGACATTTTTGAAATAAAAAAATAATACTTTTAAAAAAAAATTTTAAAAATTGAGAAAAATTTTCAAAAAATTAAAAAACATTTTTAAATAAAAAAATAATACAATGAAAAAAAATTTCAAAAATTAAAAAAAAAATTTTAAAAAAATTTAAAAATTTAAAAAAAAATTAAAAAAAAAAATTTTAAAAATTTAAAAAAAAATTTAAAAATATTTAAAAATTAAAAAAAATTATAAGGAAATTAAAAAAAAAATTAAAAAAAAAATAAAAAACATTTTTGAAATAAAAAACTAATACTTTTAAAAAAAAATTTTAAAAATTGAGAAAATTTTTCAAAAAATTAAAAAACATTTTTAAATAAAAAAATAATACTTTTAAAAAAATTAAAAAAAAAATTAGAAAAAATTTCAAAAATTAAAAAAAAAATAAAAAAATTTTAAAAATTAAAAAAATTAAAAAAATTAAAAAATATAGAAAAAAAATTAAAAAATAAATAAATTTTTTTAATTTTGTTAAAAAATTGAAACAAACTTAATTTTTTTTTAAATTTTTAAAGAATTTAAATAAAAATAAAGCAAAGAAAATTTTTAAAAAATTTTAAAAAATTTTAAAAAATTTAAAAAAAAAATTTTAAAAAAATTTTAAAAATTAAAAAAAATTATAAGAAAATTTAAAAAAAATTAAAAAATTGAAAAAGTTAAAAAAATTAAAATAAAAGAAAAAAATTTAAAAAAAAATAAAAAACATTTTTTGAAATAAAAAAATTATAATTTTAAAAAAATTTTAAAAAAATTTTAAA
Organism: Andrena cerasifolii; assembly: GCF_050908995.1. Taxonomy (NCBI): domain Eukaryota; kingdom Metazoa; phylum Arthropoda; class Insecta; order Hymenoptera; family Andrenidae; genus Andrena; species Andrena cerasifolii. The sequence continues at coordinate 27,899 of NW_027485571.1, forward strand.
AATTTAAAAAAAAGTTTTAAGAAAATTTTAAAAATTAAAAAAAAAATTAAAAAAAAGAAAATTAAAAATTAAAAAAAAAATTTAAAAAATTAAAAAACATTTTTTAAATAAAATATAATACTTTTAAAAATTTTTTAAAAAAATTAGAAAAATTTTCAAAAATTAAAAAAAAATAAAAAAAAATTAAAAATTTAAAAAAAAAATTAAAAATTATAAGAAAATCTTGAAAAAATTTAAATAAAATTAAAAAACATTTTTGAAATAAAAAAATAATACTTTTAAAAAAATAAAAAAAAATTTTAGAAAAAATTTAAAAAATTAAAAACAAAAATAAAAAAATTTTAAAAATTAAAAATATTTAAAAAATTAAAAAATAAAGAAAAAAAATTAAAAAATAAATATATTTTTTTTAATTTTGTTAAAAAATTGAAACAAATTTTTAAAAAACAATTAAAAAAAATTTAAAAAAAAATAAAATTTTTTTTTTAAAAAAATTAAAAAACATTTTTGAAATAAAAAATAATACTTTTAAAAAAATTAAAAAAAAAATTTTAAAAATTTCAAAAATTAAAAAAAAAATTTAAAAATTAAAAAAATTAAAAAATATAGAAAAAAATTAAAAAATAAATAAATTTTTTTTAATTTTGTTAAAAAATTGAAACAAATTTTTAAAAAAAAATTAAAAAAATTAAAAAAAAAGTTAAAACAATTTTTAAAAAATTAAAAAGACATTTTTGAAATAAAAAAATAATACTTTTAAAAAATTTTTTTAAAAATTGAGAAAAATTTTCAAAAAATTAAAAAACATTTTTAAATAAAAAAATAATACTATTAACAAAAATTTCAAAAATTAAAAAAAGAATTTAAAAAAAATTTAAAAATTTAAAAAAAAATTTTAAAAATTTTAAATAAAATTTAAAAATTAAAAAAAATTATAAGGAAATTTAAAAAAAAAATTAAAAAAGATTAAAAACATTTTTGAAATAAAAAATGATACTTTTAAAAAAAATTAAAAAAAATTTTCAGAAAAATTTTCAAAAATTGGAAAAAAAAATAAAAAAAATTTAAAAATTAAAAACTTAAAAAAATTAAAAAATATAGGAAAAAAAATTAAAAAATAAATAAATTTTTTTAATTTTGTTAAAAAATTGAAACAAACTTAAATTTTTTTTTAAATTTTTAAAAAATTTAATAAAAAATAAAGCAAAGAAAATTTTTAAAAAACTTTAAAAAATTTAAAAAAATTTAAAAAAAATTTTAAAAAAATTTTAAAAATTAAAAAAATTATAAGAAAATTTAAAAAATTAAAAAAAATTATAAGAAAATTTAAAAAAAATTAAAAAATTGAAAAAGTTAAAAAAATTAAAATAAAAGAAAAAAATTAAAAAAAAATAAAAAACATTTTTTTAAATAAAAAATTATAATTTTAAAAAAATTTTAAAAAAATTTTAAAAATTTAAAAAAAAGTTTTAAGAAAATTTTAAAAATTAAAAAAAAATTAAAAAAAAGAAAATTAAAAATTCAAAAAAAAAATTAAAAAATTAAAAAACATTTTTGAAATAAAAAATAATACTTTTAAAAATTTTTTAAAAAAAATTAGAAAATTTTTCAAAAATTAAAAAAAATTAAAAAAAAATTAAAAATTTAAAAAAAAATTTAAAAATTATAAGAAAATCTTGAAAAAATTTAAATAAAATTAAAAAACATTTTTGAAATAAAAAAATAATACTTTTAAAAAAATTAAAAAAAATTTTAGAAAAAATTTAAAAAATTAAAAAAAAAATTTAAAAATTAAAAAAATTAAAAATTAAAAAATAAATAATTTTTTTTTAATTTTGATAAAAAATTGAAACAAATTTTTTAAAAAAAATTAAAAAATTTGTTTAAAAAAATTAAAAAAAAAATTAAGAAAATTTGAAATATTAAATAAAAATAAAAATTAATAAAAAAATTTTAAAAATTAAAAAATTAAAAAAATTAAAAAATATAGAAAAAAAATTAAAAAATAAATAAATTTTTTTAATTTTGTTAAAAAATTGAAGCAAACTTAATTTTTTTTTAAATTTTTAAAAAATTTAAATAAAAATAAAGCAAAGAAAATTTTTAAAAAATTTTAAAAAATTTAAAAAAATTTTTAAAAAAAATTTTAAAAAAATTTTAAAAATTAAAAAAAATTATAAGAAAATTTAAAAAAAATTAAAAAATTGAAAAAGTTAAAAAAAATTAAAATAAAAGAAAAAAATTTAAAAAAAAATAAAAACATTTTTTGAAATAAAAAAATTATAATTTTAAAAAAATTTTAAAAAAATTTTAAAAATTTAAAAAAAAGTTTTAAGAAAATTTTAAAAATTAAAAAAAAAATTAAAAAAAAGAAAATTAAAAATTAAAAAAAAAATTTAAAAAATTAAAAACATTTTTAAATAAAATATAATACTTTTAAAAATTTTTAAAAAAATTAGAAAAATTTTCAAAAATTAAAAAAAAATAAAAAAAATTAAAAATTTAAAAAAAAATTAAAAATTATAAGAAATCTTGAAAAAATTTAAATAAAATTAAAAAACATTTTTGAAATAAAAAAATAATACTTTTAAAAAAATAAAAAAAAATTTTAGAAAAATTTAAAAAATTAAAAACAAAATAAAAAATTTTAAAAATTAAAAATATTTAAAAAATTAAAAAATAAAGAAAAAAAATTAAAAAATAAATAATTTTTTTTTTAATTTTGTTAAAAAATTGAAACAAATTTTTAAAAAACAATTAAAAAATATTTAAAAAAAAATAAAATTTTTTTTTAAAAAAATTAAAGAACATTTTTGAAATAAAAATAATACTTTTAAAAAAATTAAAAAAAATTTTAAAAATTTCAAAAATTAAAAAAAAAATTTAAAAATTAAAAAAATTTAAAAATATAGAAAAAAATTAAAAAATAAATAAATTTTTTTTAATTTTGTTGAAAAATTGAAACAAATTTTTTAAAAAAAATTAAAAAAATTAAAAAAAAAAGTTAAAACAATTTTTAAAAAATTAAAAAGACATTTTTGAAATAAAAAAATAATACTTTTAAAAAATTTTTTTAAAAATTGAGAAAAATTTTCAAAAAATTAAAAAACATTTTTAAATAAAAAAATAATACTATTAAAAAAAATTTCAAAAATTAAAAAAAGAATTTAAAAAAAATTTAAAAATTTAAAAAAAAATTTTAAAAATTTTAAATAAAATTTAAAAATTAAAAAAATTATAAGGAAATTTAAAAAAAAAATTAAAAAAGATTAAAAAAACATTTTTGAAATAAAAAAATGATACTTTTAAAAAAATTAAAAAAAATTTTCAGAAAAATTTTCAAAAATTGGAAAAAAAAATAAAAAAAATTTAAAAATTAAAAACTTAAAAAAATTAAAAAATATAGGAAAAAAAATTAAAAAATAAATAAATTTTTTTAATTTTGTTAAAAAATTGAAACAAACTTAAATTTTTTTTTAAATTTTTAAAAAATTTAAATAAAAATAAAGCAAAGAAAATTTTTAAAAAATTTTAAAAAATTTTAAAAAATTTAAAAAAAATTTTAAAAAAATTTTAAAAATTAAAAAAATTATAAGAAAATTTAAAAAATTAAAAAAATTATAAGAAAATTTAAAAAAAAATTAAAAAAATTGAAAAAGTTAAAAAATTAAAATAAAAGAAAAAAATTAAAAAAAAATAAAAAACATTTTTTTAAATAAAAAAATTATAATTTTAAAAAATTTTTAAAAAAATTTTAAAAATTTAAAAAAAAGTTTTAAGAAAATTTTAAAAATTAAAAAAAAATTAAAAAAAAGAAAATTAAAAATTCAAAAAAAAATTAAAAAATTAAAAACATTTTTGAAATAAAAAATAATACTTTTAAAAAATTTTTAAAAAATTAGAAAATTTTCAAAAATTAAAAAAAATTAAAAAAAAATTAAAAATTTAAAAAAAAATTTAAAAATTATAAGAAAATCTTGAAAAAATTTAAATAAAATTAAAAAACATTTTTGAAATAAAAAAATAATACTTTTAAAAAAATTAAAAAAAATTTTAGAAAAAATTTAAAAAATTAAAAAAAAAATTTAAAAATTAAAAAAATTAAAAATTAAAAAATAAATAATTTTTTTTTAATTTTGATAAAAATTGAAACAAATTTTTTAAAAAAAATTAAAAAATTTGTTTAAAAAATTAAAAAAAAATTAAGAAAATTTGAAATATTAAATAAAAATAAAAATTAAAAAAAAAATTTTAAAAATTAAAAAACATTTTTGAAATAAAAAACTAATACTTTTAAAAAAAAAATTTAAAAATTGAGAAAATTTTTCAAAAAATTAAAAAACATTTTTAAATAAAAAAATAATACTTTTAAAAATTAAAAAAAAATTAGAAAAAATTTCAAAAATTAAAAAAAATAAAAAAATTTTAAAAATTAAAAAATTAAAAAAATTAAAAATATAGAAAAAAAATTAAAAAATAAATAAATTTTTTTAATTTTGTTAAAAAATTGAAACAAACTTAATTTTTTTTAAATTTTTAAAAAATTTAAATAAAATAAAGCAAAGAAAATTTTTAAAAAAATTTTAAAAATTTAAAAAATTTTAAAAAAAAATTTTAAAAAATTTTAAAAATTAAAAAAAATATAAGAAAATTTAAAAAAATTAAAAAATTGAAAAAGTTAAAAAATTAAAATAAAAGAAAAAAATTAAAAAAAATAAAAACATTTTTTGAAATAAAAAAATTATAATTTTAAAAAAATTTTAAAAAAATTTTAAAAATTTAAAAAAAGTTTTAAGAAAATTTTAAAAATTAAAAAAAAAAATTAAAAAAAAGAAAATTAAAAATTAAAAAAAAAATTTTAAAAATTAAAAAACATTTTTGAAATAAAAAATAATACTTTTAAAAATTTTTAAAAAAATTAGAAAATTTTCAAAAATTAAAAAAAAATAAAAAAAATTAAAAATTTAAAAAAAAATTAAAAATTATAAGAAAATCTTGAAAAAATTTAAATAAAATTAAAAAACATTTTTGAAATAAAAAAAATAATACTTTTAAAAAAATAAAAAAAATTTTAGAAAAAATTTAAAAAATTAAAAACAAAAATAAAAAAATTTTTAAAAATTAAAAATATTTAAAAAATTAAAAAATAAAGAAAAAAAATTAAAAAATAAATAATTTTTTTTTAATTTTGTTTAAAAAATTGAAACAAATTTTTAAAAACAATTAAAAAAATTTAAAAAAAATAAAAATTTTTTTTAAAAAAATTAAAAAACATTTTTGAAATAAAAAATAATACTTTTAAAAAAATTTAAAAAAAAATTTTAAAAATTTCAAAAATTAAAAAAAAAATTTAAAAATTAAAAAAATTAAAAAATATAGAAAAAATAAAAAATAAATAATTTTTTTTTTAATTTTGTTAAAAAATTGAAACAAATTTTTTAAAAAAAATTAAAAAATTTAAAAAAAAAGTTAAAACAATTTTTAAAAAATTAAAAAGACATTTTAGAAATAAAAAAATAATACTTTTAAAAAATTTTTTTAAAAATTGAGAAAAATTTTCAAAAAATTAAAAACATTTTTAAATAAAAAAATAATACTATTAAAAAAAATTTCAAAAATTAGAAAAAGAATTTAAAAAAATTTAAAAATTTAAAAAAAATTTTTTAAAAATTTTAAATAAAATTTAAAAATTAAAAAAATTATAAGGAAATTTAAAAAAAATTAAAAAAGATTAAAAAACATTTTTGAAATAAAAAAATAATACTTTTAAAAAAATTTTTAAAAATTGAGAAAATTTTTCAATAAATTAAAAAACATTTTTAAATAAAAAAATAATACTTTTAAAAAAATTAAAAAAAATTTTAGAAAAAATTTCAAAAATTAAAAAAAAAATAAAAAAATTTTAAAAATTAAAAAATTAAAAAATTAAAAAATATAGAAAAAAAATTAAAAAATAAATAAATTTTTTTAATTTTGTTAAAAAATTGAAACAAACTTAAATTTTTTTTTTAATTTTTAAAAAATTTAAATAAAAATAAAGCAACGAAAATTTTTAAAAATTTTAAAAATTTAAAAAATTTAAAAAAAATTTTTAAAAAATTTTAAAATTAAAAAAATTATAAGAAAATTTAAAAAAAAAATTAAAAATTTGAAAAAATTAAAAAAAATTAAAAAACATTTTTGAAATAAAAAATGATACTTTTAAAAAATTAAAAAAATTTTCAGAAAATTTTCAAAAATTGAAAAAAAATAAAAAATTTTAAAAATTTAAAAACTTAAAAAAATTTAAAAATATAGAAAAAAAATTAAAAAATAAATAAATTTTTTAATTTTGTTAAAAAATTGAAACAAACTTAAATTTTTTTTTAAATTTTTAAAAAATTTAAATAAAAATAAAGCAAAGAAAATTTTTAAAAAATTTTTAAAAATTTAAAAAATTTTAAAAAAAATTTAAAAAAAT
>NW_027485572.1:0-34354 GCF_050908995.1 Andrena cerasifolii
GTTCGAAGGTTCGTTGTTTCGTTGTTTCGTTGTTACGTTGTTTCGTTGTTTCGTTGTTTCGTTGTTTCGTTGTTTCGTTGTTTCGTTGTTTCGTTGTTTCGTTGTTTCGTTGTTTCGTTGTTTCGTTGTTTCGTTGTTTCGTTGTTTCGTTGTTTCGTTGTTTCGTTGTTTCGTTGTTTCGTTGTTTCGTTGTTTCGTTTGTTTCGTTGGTTCGTTTGTTCGTTGGTTCGTTTGTTCGTTGGCTCGTTGGTTCGTTGGTTCGTTGGTTCGTTGGTTCGTTGGTTCGTTGGTTCGTTGGTTCGTTGGATCGTTGGTTCGTTGGTTCGAAGGTTCGTTGGTTCGTTGGTTCGTTGGTTCGTTGGTTCGTTGGTTCGTTGGTTCGTTGGTTCGTTGGTTCGTTGCTTCGTTGGTTCGTTGGTTCGTTGGTTCGTTGGTTCGTTGGTTCGTTGGTTCGTTGGTTCGTTGGTTCGTTGGTTCGTTGGTTCGTTGGTTCGTTGGTTCATTTGTTCGTTGGTTCGAAGGTTCGTTGGTTCGTTGGTTCGTTGGTTCGTTGGTTCGTTGGTTCGTTGGTTGGTTGGTTCGTTGGTTCGTTGTTTCGTTGGTTCGTTTGTTCGTTTGTTCGTGTGTTCGTTTGTTCGTTTGTTCGTTTGTTCGTTTGTTCGTTTGTTCGTTTGTTCGTTTGTTCGTTTGTTCGTTTGTTCGTTGGTTCGTTGGTTCGTTGGTTCGTTGGTTCGTTGGTTCGTTGGTTCGTTGGTTCGTTGGATCGTTTGTTCGTTGGTTCGTTGGATCGTTGGTTCGTTGGTTCGAAGGTTCGTTGGTTCGTTTGTTCGTTGGTTCGTTGGTTCGTTGGTTCGTTGGTTCGTTGGTTCGTTGGTTCGTTGGTTCGTTGGTTCGTTGGTTTGTTGGTTCGTTGGTTCTTTGGTTCGTTGGTTCGTTGTTTCGTTGTTTCGTTGTTTCGTTGTTTCGTTGTTTCGTTGTTTCGTTGTTTCGTTGTTTCGTTGTTTCGTTGTTTCGTTGTTTCGTTGTTTCGTTGTTTCGTTGGTTCGTTGTTTCGTTGTTTCGTTGTTTCGTTGTTTCGTTGTTTCGTTGTTTCGTTGTTTCGTTGGTTCGTTGGTTCGTTGGTTCGTTGCTTCGTTGGTTCGTTGGTTCGTTGGTTCGTTGGTTCGTTGGTTCGTTGGTTCGTTGGTTCGTTGGTTCGTTGGTTCGTTGGTTCGTTGGTTCGTTGGTTCGTTGGTTCATTTGTTCGTTGGTTCGAAGGTTCGTTGGTTCGTTGGTTCGTTGGTTCGTTGGTTCGTTGGTTCGTTGGTTGGTTGGTTCGTTGGTTCGTTGTTTCGTTGGTTCGTTTGTTCGTTTGTTCGTGTGTTCGTTTGTTCGTTTGTTCGTTTGTTCGTTTGTTCGTTTGTTCGTTTGTTCGTTTGTTCGTTTGTTCGTTTGTTCGTTTGTTCGTTGGTTCGTTGGTTCGTTGGTTCGTTGGTTCGTTGGTTCGTTGGTTCGTTGGTTCGTTGGATCGTTTTGTTCGTTGGTTCGTTGGATCGTTGGTTCGTTGGTTCGAAGGTTCGTTGGTTCGTTTGTTCGTTGGTTCGTTGGTTCGTTGGTTCGTTGGTTCGTTGGTTCGTTGGTTCGTTGGTTCGTTGGTTCGTTGGTTTGTTGGTTCGTTGGTTCTTTGGTTCGTTGGTTCGTTGTTTCGTTGTTTCGTTGTTTCGTTGTTTCGTTGTTTCGTTGTTTCGTTGTTTCGTTGTTTCGTTGTTTCGTTGTTTCGTTGTTTCGTTGTTTCGTTGTTTCGTTGGTTCGTTGTTTCGTTGTTTCGTTGTTTCGTTGTTTCGTTGTTTCGTTGTTTCGTTGTTTCGTTGTTTCGTTGTTTCGTTGTTTCGTTGTTTCGTTGTTTCGTTGGTTCTTTTGTTTCTTTGTCACGTTGTTCGTTTGTTCGTTTGTTCGTTTGTTCGTTTGTTCGTTGGTACGTTGGTTCGTTGGTTCGTTGGTTCGTTGGTTCGGTGGTTCGTTGGTTCGTTGGTTCGTTGGTTCGTTGGTTCGTTGGATCGTTGGTTCGTTGGTTCGAAGGTTCGTTGGTTCGTTGGTTCGTTGGTTCGTTGGTTCGTTGGTTCGTTGGTTCGTTGGTTCGTTGGTTCGTTGGTTCGTTGGTTCGTTGGTTCGTTGGTTCGTTGGTTCGTTGGTTCGTTGGTTCGTTGGTTCGTTGGTTCGTTGGTTCTTTGGTTCGTTGGTTCGTTGTTTCGTTGTTTCGTTGTTTCGTTGTTTCGTTGTTTCGTTGTTTCGTTGTTTCGTTGTTTCGTTGTTTCGTTGTTTCGTTGTTTCGTTGTTTCGTTGTTTCGTTGGTTCGTTGTTTCGTTGTTTCGTTGTTTCGTTGTTTCGTTGTTTCGTTGTTTCGTTGTTTCGTTGTTTCGTTGTTTCGTTGTTTCGTTGTTTCGTTGTTTCGTTGTTTCGTTGGTTCTTTTGTTTCTTTGTCACGTTGTTCGTTTGTTCGTTTGTTCGTTTGTTCGTTTGTTCGTTGGTACGTTGGTTCGTTGGTTCGTTGGTTCGTTGGTTCGGTGGTTCGTTGGTTCGTTGGTTCGTTGGTTCGTTGGTTCGTTGGATCGTTGGTTCGTTGGTTCGAAGGTTCGTTGGTTCGTTGGTTCGTTGGTTCGTTGGTTCGTTGGTTCGTTGGTTCGTTGGTTCGTTGGTTCGTTGGTTCGTTGGTTCGTTGGTTCGTTGGTTCGTTGGTTCGTTGGTTCGTTGGTTCGTTGGTTCGTTGGTTCGTTGGTTCGTTGGTTCGTTGGTTCGTTGGTTCATTTGTTCGTTGGTTCGAAGGTTCGTTGGTTCGTTGGTTCGTTGGTTCGTTGGTTCGTTGGTTCGTTTGTTTCGTTTGTTCGTTTGTTCGTTGGTTCGTTGGTTCGTTGGTTCGTTGGTTCGTTGGTTCGTTGGTTCGTTGGTTCGTTTGTTCGTTGGTTCGTTGGATCGTTGGTTCGTTGGTTCGAAGGTTCGTTGGTTCGTTTGTTCGTTGGTTCGTTGGTTCGTTGGTTCGTTGGTTCGTTGGTTCGTTGGTTCGTTGGTTCGTTGGTTCGTTGGTTCGTTGGTTCGTTGGTTCGTTGGTTCGTTGGTTCGTTGGTTCGTTGGTTCGTTGGTTCGTTGGGTTCGTTGGTTCGTTGGTTCGTTGGTTCGTTGGTTCGTTGGTTCGTTGGTTCGTTGGTTCGTTGGTTCGTTGGTTCATTTGTTCGTTGGTTCGAAGGTTCGTTGGTTCGTTGGTTCGTTTGGTTCGTTGGTTCGTTGGTTCGTTGGTTGGTTGGTTCGTTGGTTCGTTGTTTCGTTGGTTCGTTTGTTCGTTTGTTCGTTTGTTCGTTTGTTCGTTTGTTCGTTTGTTCGTTTGTTCGTTGGTTCGTTGGTTCGTTGGTTCGTTGGTTCGTTGGTTCGTTGTTCGTTGTTTCGTTGTTTCGTTGTTTCGTTGTTTCGTTGTTTCGTTGTTTCGTTGTTTCGTTGTTTCGTTGTTTCGTTGTTTCGTTGTTTCGTTGTTTCGTTGTTTCGTTGTTTCGTTGTTTCGTTGTTTCGTTGTTTCGTTGTTTCGTTGTTTCGTTGTTTCGTTGTTTCGTTGTTTCGTTGTTTCGTTGTTTCGTTGTTTCGTTGTTTCGTTGTTTCGTTGTTTCGTTGTTTCGTTGTTTCGTTGTTTCGTTGTTTCGTTGTTTCGTTGTTTCGTTGTTTCGTTGTTTCGTTGTTTCGTTGTTTCGTTGTTTCGTTGTTTCGTTGGTTCTTTTGTTTCTTTGTCACGTTGTTCGTTTGTTCGTTTGTTCGTTTGTTCGTTTGTTCGTTGGTACGTTGGTTCGTTGGTTCGTTGGTTCGTTGGTTCGTTGGTTCGTTGGTTCGTTGGTTCGTTGGTTCGTTGGTTCGTTGGTTCGTTGGTTCGAAGGTTCGTTGGTTCGTGGTTCGTTGGTTCGTTGGTTCGTTGGTTCGTTGGTTCGTTGGTTCGTTGGTTCGTTGGTTCGTTGGTTCGTTGGTTCGTTGGTTCGTTGGTTCGTTGGTTCGTTGGTTCGTTGGTTCGTTGGTTCGTTGGTTCGTTGGTTCGTTGGTTCATTTGTTCGTTGGTTCGAAGGTTCGTTGGTTCGTTGGTTCGTTGGTTCGTTGGTTCGTTGGTTCGTTGGTTGGTTGGTTCGTTGGTTCGTTGTTTCGTTGGTTCGTTTGTTCGTTTGTTCGTTTGTTCGTTTGTTCGTTTGTTCGTTTGTTCGTTTGTTCGTTTGTTCGTTTGTTCGTTTGTTCGTTTGTTCGTTGGTTCGTTGGTTCGTTGGTTCGTTGGTTCGTTGGTTCGTTGGTTCGTTGGATCGTTTGTTCGTTGGTTCGTTGGATCGTTGGTTCGTTGGTTCGAAGGTTCGTTGGTTCGTTTGTTCGTTGGTTCGTTGGTTCGTTGGTTCGTTGGTTCGTTGGTTCGTTGGTTCGTTGGTTCGTTGGTTCATTGGTTCGTTGGTTCGTTGGTTCGTTGGTTCGTTGGTTCGTTGTTTCGTTGTTTCGTTGTTTCGTTGTTTCGTTGTTTCGTTGTTTCGTTGTTTCGTTGTTTCGTTGTTTCGTTGTTTCGTTGTTTCGTTGTTTCGTTGGTTCGTTGTTTCGTTGTTTCGTTGTTTCGTTGTTTCGTTGTTTCGTTGTTTCGTTGTTTCGTTGTTTCGTTGTTTCGTTGTTTCGTTGTTTCGTTGTTTCGTTGTTTCGTTGTTTCGTTGGTTCTTTTGTTTCTTTGTCACGTTGTTCGTTTGTTCGTTTGTTCGTTTGTTCGTTTGTTCGTTGGTACGTTGGTTCGTTGGTTCGTTGGTTCGTTGGTTCGTTGGTTCGTTGGTTCGTTGGTTCGTTGGTTCGTTGGTTCGTTGGATCGTTGGTTCGTTGGTTCGAAGGTTCGTTGGTTCGTTGGTTCGTTGGTTCATTTGTTCGTTGGTTCGAAGGTTCGTTGGTTCGTTGGTTCGTTGGTTCGTTGGTTCGTTGGTTCGTTTGTTCGTTTGTTCGTTTGTTCGTTGGTTCGTTGGTTCGTTGGTTCGTTGGTTCGTTGGTTCGTTGGTTCGTTGGTTCGTTTGTTCGTTGGTTCGTTGGATCGTTGGTTCGTTGGTTCGAAGGTTCGTTGGTTCGTTTGTTCGTTGGTTCGTTGGTTCGTTGGTTCGTTGGTTCGTTGGTTCGTTGGTTCGTTGGTTTCGTTGGTTCGTTGGTTCGTTGGTTCGTTGGTTCGTTGGTTCGTTGGTTCGTTGGTTCGTTGGTTCGTTGGTTCGTTGGTTCGTTGGTTCGTTGGTTCGTTGGTTCGTTGGTTCGTTGGTTCGTTGGTTCGTTGGTTCGTTGGTTCGTTGGTTCGTTGGTTCGTTGGTTCGTTGGTTCGTTGGTTCGTTGGTTCGTTGGTTCATTTGTTCGTTGGTTCGAAGGTTCGTTGGTTCGTTGGTTCGTTGGTTCGTTGGTTCGTTGGTTCGTTGGTTCGTTGGTTGGTTGGTTCGTTGGTTCGTTGTTTCGTTGGTTCGTTTGTTCGTTTGTTCGTTTGTTCGTTTGTTCGTTTGTTCGTTTGTTCGTTTGTTCGTTTGTTCGTTGGTTCGTTGGTTCGTTGGTTCGTTGGTTCGTTGGTTCGTTGGTTCGTTGGTTCGTTGGTTCGTTGGTTCATTGTTCGTTGGTTCGAAGGTTCGTTGGTTCGTTGGTTCGTTGGTTCGTTGGTTCGTTGGTTCGTTTGTTCGTTTGTTCGTTTGTTCGTTGGTTCGTTGGTTCGTTGGTTCGTTGTTTCGTTGTTTCGTTGTTTCGTTGTTTCGTTGTTTCGTTGTTTCGTTGTTTCGTTGTTTCGTTGTTTCGTTGTTTCGTTGTTTCGTTGTTTCGTTGTTTTCGTTGTTTCGTTGTTTCGTTGTTTCGTTGTTTCGTTGTTTCGTTGTTTCGTTGTTTCGTTGTTTCGTTGTTTCGTTGTTTCGTTGTTTCGTTGTTTCGTTGTTTCGTTGTTTCGTTGTTTCGTTGTTTCGTTGTTTCGTTGTTTCGTTGTTTCGTGGTTTCGTTGTTTCGTTGTTTCGTTGTTTCGTTGTTTCGTTGTTTCGTTGTTTCGTTGTTTCGTTTTTCGTTGTTTCGTTGTTTCGTTGTTTCGTTGTTTCGTTGTTTCGTTGTTTCGTTGTTTCGTTGTTTCGTTGTTTCGTTGTTTCGTTGTTTCGTTGTTTCGTTGTTTCGTTGTTTCGTTGTTTCGTTGTTTCGTTGTTTCGTTGTTTCGTTGTTTCGTTGTTTCGTTGTTTCGTTGTTTCGTTGTTTCGTTGTTTCGTTGTTTCGTTGTTTCGTTGTTTCGTTGTTTCGTTGTTTCGTTGTTTCGTTGTTTCGTTGTTTCGTTGTTTCGTTGTTTCGTTGTTTCGTTGTTTCGTTGTTTCGTTGTTTCGTTGTTTCGTGTTTCGTTGTTTCGTTGTTTCGTTGTTTCGTTGTTTCGTTGTTTCGTTGTTTCGTTGTTTCGTTGTTTCGTTGTTTCGTTGTTTCGTTGTTTCGTTGTTTCGTTGGTTCTTTTCTTTCTTTGTCACTTTGTTCGTTTGTTCGTTTGTTCGTTGGTTCGTTGGTTCGTTGTTTCGTTGTTTCGTTGTTTCGTTTGTTTCGTTGTTTCGTTGTTTCGTTGTTTCGTTGTTTCGTTGTTTCGTTGTTTCGTTGTTTCGTTGTTTCGTTGTTTCGTTGTTTCGTTGTTTCGTTGTTTCGTTGTTTCGTTGTTTCGTTGTTTCGTTGTTTCGTTGTTTCGTTGTTTCGTTGTTTCGTTGTTTCGTTGTTTCGTTGTTTCGTTGTTTCGTTGTTTCGTTGTTTCGTTGTTTCGTTGTTTCGTTGTTTCGTTGTTTCGTTGTTTCGTTGTTTCGTTGTTTCGTTGTTTCGTTGGTTCTTTTGTTTCTTTGTCACGTTGTTCGTTTGTTCGTTTGTTCGTTTGTTCGTTTGTTCGTTGGTACGTTGGTTCGTTGGTTCGTTGGTTCGTTGGTTCGTTGGTTCGTTGGTTCGTTGGTTCGTTGTTTCGTTGTTTCGTTGTTTCGTTGTTTCGTTTTTTCGTTGTTTCGTTGTTTCGTTGTTTCGTTGTTTCGTTGTTTCGTTGTTTCGTTGTTTCGTTGTTTCGTTGTTTCGTTGTTTCGTTGTTTCGTTGTTTCGTTGTTTCGTTGTTTCGTTGTTTCGTTGTTTCGTTGTTTCGTTGTTTCGTTGTTTCGTTGTTTCGTTGTTTCGTTGTTTCGTTGTTTCGTTGTTTCGTTGTTTCGTTGTTTCGTTGTTTCGTTGTTTCGTTGTTTCGTTGTTTCGTTGTTTCGTTGTTTCGTTGTTTCGTTGTTTCGTTGTTTCGTTGTTTCGTTGTTTCGTTGTTTCGTTGTTTCGTTGTTTCGTTGTTTCGTTGTTTCGTTGTTTCGTTGTTTCGTTGTTTCGTTGTTTCGTTGTTTCGTTGTTTCGTTGTTTCGTTGTTTCGTTGTTTCGTTGTTTCGTTGGTTCTTTTCTTTCTTTGTCACTTTGTTCGTTTGTTCGTTTGTTCGTTGGTTCGTTGGTTCGTTGGTTCGTTGGTTCGTTGGTTCGTTGGTTCGTTGGTTCGTTGTTTCGTTGTTTCGTTGTTTCGTTGTTTCGTTGTTTCGTTGTTTCGTTGTTTCGTTGTTTCGTTGTTTCGTTGTTTCGTTGTTTCGTTGTTTCGTTGGTTCGTTGTTTCGTTGTTTCTTTGTTTCGTTGTTTCGTTGTTTCGTTGTTTCGTTGTTTCGTTGTTTCGTTGTTTCGTTGTTTCGTTGTTTCGTTGTTTCGTTGTTTCGTTGTTTCGTTGTTTCGTTGTTTCGTTGTTTCGTTGTTTCGTTGTTTCGTTGGTTCTTTTCTTTCTTTGTCACTTTGTTCGTTTGTTCGTTTGTTCGTTGGTTCGTTGGTTCGTTGGTTCGTTGGTTCGTTGGTTCGTTGGTTCGTTGGTTCGTTGGTTCGTTGGTTCGTTGGTTCGTTGGTTCATTTGTTCTTTGGTTCGAAGGTTCGTTGGTTCGTTGGTTCGTTGGTTCGTTGGTTCGTTGGTTCGTTGGTTGGTTGGTTCGTTGGTTCGTTGTTTCGTTGGTTCGTTTGTTCGTTTGTTCGTTTGTTCGTTTGTTCGTTTGTTCGCTTGTTCGTTTGTTCGTTTGTTCGTTTGTTCGTTTGTTCGTTTGTTCGTTGGTTCGTTGGTTCGTTGGTTCGTTGGTTCGTTGGTTCGTTGGTTCGTTGGTTCGTTGGTTCGTTGGTTCGTTTGTTCGTTGGTTCGTTGGATCGTTGGTTCGTTGGTTCGAAGGTTCGTTGGTTCGTTTGTTCGTTGGTTCGTTGGTTCGTTGGTTCGTTGGTTCGTTGGTTCGTTGGTTCGTTGGTTCGTTGGTTCGTTGGTTCGTTGGTTCGTTGGTTCGTTGGTTCGTTGGTTCGTTGTTTCGTTGTTTCGTTGTTTCGTTGTTTCGTTGTTTCGTTGTTTCGTTGTTTCGTTGTTTCGTTGTTTCGTTGTTTCGTTGGTTCGTTGTTTCGTTGTTTCTTTGTTTCGTTGTTTCGTTGTTTCGTTGTTTCGTTGTTTCGTTGTTTCGTTGTTTCGTTGTTTCGTTGTTTCGTTGTTTCGTTGTTTCGTTGTTTCGTTGTTTCGTTGTTTCGTTGTTTCGTTGGTTCTTTTCTTTCTTTGTCACTTTGTTCGTTTGTTCGTTTGTTCGTTGGTTCGTTGGTTCGTTGGTTCGTTGGTTCGTTGGTTCGTTGTTTCGTTGTTTCGTTGTTTCGTTGTTTCGTTGTTTCGTTGTTTCGTTGTTTCGTTGTTTCGTTGTTTCGTTGTTTCGTTGTTTCGTTGGTTCTTTTGTTTCTTTGTTTCTTTGTCACGTTGTTCGTTTGTTCGTTTGTTCGTTTGTTCGTTGGTACGTTGGTTCGTTGGTTCGTTGGTTCGTTGGTTCGTTGGTTCGTTGGTTCGTTGTTTCGTTGTTTCGTTGTTTCGTTGTTTCGTTGTTTCGTTGTTTCGTTGTTTCGTTGTTTCGTTGTTTCGTTGTTTCGTTGTTTCGTTGTTTCGTTGTTTCGTTGTTTCGTTGTTTCGTTGTTTCGTTGTTTCGTTGTTTCGTTGTTTCGTTGTTTCGTTGTTTCGTTGTTTCGTTGTTTCGTTGTTTCGTTGTTTCGTTGTTTCGTTGTTTCGTTGTTTCGTTGTTTCGTTGTTTCGTTGTTTCGTTGTTTCGTTGTTTCGTTGTTTCGTTGTTTCGTTGTTTCGTTGTTTCGTTGTTTCGTTGTTTCGTTGTTTCGTTGTTTCGTTGTTTCGTTGTTTCGTTGTTTCGTTGTTTCGTTGTTTCGTTGTTTCGTTGTTTCGTTGTTTCGTTGTTTCGTTGTTTCGTTGTTTCGTTGGTTCTTTTCTTTCTTTGTCACTTTGTTCGTTTGTTCGTTTGTTCGTTGGTTCGTTGGTTCGTTGGTTCGTTGGTTCGTTGGTTCGTTGGTTCGTTGGTTCGTTGGTTCGTTGGTTCGTTGGTTCGTTGTTTCGTTGTTTCGTTGTTTCGTTGTTTCGTTGTTTCGTTGTTTCGTTGTTTCGTTGTTTCGTTGTTTCGTTGTTTCGTTGTTTCGTTGGTTCGTTGTTTCGTTGTTTCTTTGTTTCGTTGTTTCGTTGTTTCGTTGTTTCGTTGTTTCGTTGTTTCGTTGTTTCGTTGTTTCGTTGTTTCGTTGTTTCGTTGTTTCGTTGTTTCGTTGTTTCGTTGGTTCTTTTCTTTCTTTGTCACTTTGTTCGTTTGTTCGTTTGTTCGTTGGTTCGTTGGTTCGTTGGTTCGTTGGTTCGTTGGTTCGTTGGTTCGTTGGTTCGTTGGATCGTTTGTTCGTTGGTTCGAAGGTTCGTTGGTTCGTCGGTTCGTTGGTTCGTTGGTTCGTTGGTTCGTTGGTTCGTTGGTTCGTTGGTTCGTTGGTTCGTTGGTTCGTTTGTTCGTTTGTTCGTTTGTTCGTTTGTTCGTTTGTTCGTTTGTTCGTTTGTTCGTTGGTTCGTTGGTTCGTTGGTTCGTTGGATCGTTTGTTCGTTGGTTCGAAGGTTCGTTGGTTCGTTGTTTCGTTGTTACGTTGTTTCGTTGTTTCGTTGTTTCGTTGTTTCGTTGTTTCGTTGTTTCGTTGTTTCGTTGTTTCGTTGTTTCGTTGTTTCGTTGTTTCGTTGTTTCGTTGTTTCGTTGTTTCGTTGTTTCGTTGTTTCGTTGGTTCTTTTGTTTCTTTGTCACGTTGTTCGTTTGTTCGTTTGTTCGTTTGTTCGTTTGTTCGTTTGTTCGTTGGTACGTTGGTTCGTTGGTTCGTTGGTTCGTTGGTTCGTTGGTTCGTTGGTTCGTTGGTTCGTTGGTTCGTTGGTTCGTTGGATCGTTGGTTCGTTGGTTCGTTGGTTCGAAGGTTCGTTGGTTCGTTGGTTCGTTGGTTCGTTGGTTCGTTGGTTCGTTGGTTCGTTGGTTCGTTGGTTCGTTGGTTCGTTGGTTCGTTGGTTCGTTGGTTCGTTGGTTCGTTGGTTCGTTGGTTCGTTGGTTCGTTGGTTCGTTGGTTCGTTGGTTCGTTGGTTCGTTGGTTCGTTGGTTCGTTGGTTCGTTGGTTCGTTGTTTCGTTGTTTCGTTGTTTCGTTGTTTCGTTGTTTCGTTGTTTCGTTGTTTCGTTGTTTCGTTGTTTCGTTGTTTCGTTGTTTCGTTGTTTCGTTGTTTCGTTGTTTCGTTGTTTCGTTGTTTCGTTGTTTCGTTGTTTCGTTGTTTCGTTGTTTCGTTGTTTCGTTGTTTCGTTGTTTCGTTGTTTCGTTGTTTCGTTGTTTCGTTGTTTCGTTGTTTCGTTGTTTCGTTGTTTCGTTGTTTCGTTGTTTCGTTGTTTCGTTGTTTCGTTGTTTCGTTGTTTCGTTGTTTCGTTGTTTCGTTGTTTCGTTGTTTCGTTGTTTCGTTGTTTCGTTGTTTCGTTGTTTCGTTGTTTCGTTGTTTCGTTGTTTCGTTGTTTCGTTGTTTCGTTGTTTCGTTGTTTCGTTGTTTCGTTGTTTCGTTGTTCCGTTGTTTCGTTGTTTCGTTGTTTCGTTGTTTCGTTGTTTCGTTGTTTCGTTGTTTCGTTGTTTCGTTGTTTCGTTGGTTCTTTTGCTTCTTTGTCTCTTTGTTCGTTTGTTCGTTTGTTCATTTGTTCGTTTGTTCGTTGGTTCGTTGGTTCGTTGGTTCTTTGGTTCGTTGGTTCGTTGGTTCGTTGGTTCGTTGGTTCGTTTGTTCGTTGGTTCGTTGGTTCGTTGGTTCGTTGGTTCGTTGTTTCGTTGTTTCGTTGTTTCGTTGTTTCGTTGTTTCGTTGTTTCGTTGTTTCGTTGTTTCGTTGTTTCGTTGTTTCGTTGTTTCGTTGTTTCGTTGTTTCGTTGTTTCGTTGTTTCGTTGTTTCGTTGTTTCGTTGTTTCGTTGTTTCGTTGTTTCGTTGTTTCGTTGTTTCGTTGTTTCGTTGTTTCTTTGTTTCGTTGTTTCGTTGCTTCGTTGTTTCGTTGTTTCGTTGTTTCGTTGTTTCGTTGTTTCGTTGTTTCGTTGTTTCGTTGTTTCGTTGTTTCGTTGTTTCGTTGTTTCGTTGTTTCGTTGTTTCGTTGTTTCGTTGTTTCGTTGTTTCGTTGTTTCGTTGTTTCGTTGTTTCGTTGTTTCGTTGTTTCGTTGTTTCGTTGTTTCGTTGTTTCGTTGTTTCGTTGTTTCGTTGTTTCGTTGTTTCGTTGTTTCGTTGTTTCGTTGTTTCGTTGTTTCGTTGTTTCGTTGTTTCGTTGTTTCGTTGTTTCGTTGTTTCGTTGTTTCGTTGTTTCGTTGTTTCGTTGTTTCGTTGTTTCGTTGTTTCGTTGTTTCGTTGTTTCGTTGTTTCGTTGTTTCGTTGTTTCGTTGTTTCGTTGTTTCGTTGTTTCGTTGTTTCGTTGTTTCGTTGTTTCGTTGTTTCGTTGTTTCGTTGTTTCGTTGTTTCGTTGTTTCGTTGTTTCGTTGTTTCGTTGTTTCGTTGTTTCGTTGTTTCGTTGTTTCGTTGTTTCGTTGTTTCGTTGTTTCGTTGTTTCGTTGTTTCGTTGTTTCGTTGTTTCGTTGTGTCGTTGTTTCGTTGGTTCTTTTGTCTCTTTGTTCGTTTGTTCATTTGTTCGTTTGTTCGTTGGTTCGTTGGTTCGTTGGTTCGTTGTTTCGTTGTTTCGTTGTTTCGTTGTTTCGTTGTTTCGTTGTTTCGTTGTTTCGTTGTTTCGCTGGTTCGCTGGTTCGTTGGTTCGTTGGTTCTTTGGTTCGTTGGTTCGTTGGTTCGTTGTTTCGTTGTTTCGTTGTTTCGTTGTTTCGTTGTTTCGTGGTTTCGTTGTTTCGTTGTTTCGTTGTTTCGTTGTTTCGTTGTTTCGTTGTTTCGTTGTTTCGTTGTTTCGTTGTTTCGTTGTTTCGTTGTTTCGTTGTTTCGTTGTTTCGTTGTTTCGTTGTTTCGTTGTTTCGTTGTTTCGTTGTTTCGTTGTTTCGTTGTTTCGTTGTTTCGTTGTTTCGTTGTTTCGTTGTTTCGTTGTTTCGTTGTTTCGTTGTGTCGTTGCTTCGTTGGTTCTTTTGTTTCGTTGTTTCGTTGTTTCGTTGTTTCGTTGTTTCGTTGTTTCGTTGTGTCGTTGTTTCGTTGGTTCTTTTGTCTCTTTGTTCGTTTGTTCATTTGTTCTTTTGTTCGTTTGTTCGTTTGTTCGTTTGTTCGTTGGTTCGTTGGATCGTTTGTTCGTTGGTTCGAAGGTTCGTTGGTTCGTTGTTTCGTTGTTACGTTGTTTCGTTGTTTCGTTGTTTCGTTGTTTCGTTGTTTCGTTGTTTCGTTGTTTCATTGTTTCGTTGTTTCGTTGTTTCGTTGTTTCGTTGTTTCGTTGTTTCGTTGTTTCGTTGTTTCGTTGTTTCGTTGTTTCGTTGTTTCGTTGTTTCGTTGGTTCTTTTGTTTCTTTGTCACGTTGTTCGTTTGTTCGTTTGTTCGTTTGTTCGTTTGTTCGTTTGTTCGTTGGTACGTTGGTTCGTTGGTTCGTTGGTTCGTTGGTTCGTTGGTTCGTTGGTTCGTTGGTTCGTTGGTTCGTTGGATCGTTGGTTCGTTGGTTCGTTGGTTCGAAGGTTCGTTGGTTCGTTGGTTCGTTGGTTCGTTGGTTCGTTGGTTCGTTGGTTCGTTGGTTCGTTGGTTCGTTGGTTCGTTGGTTCGTTGGTTGGTTGGTTCGTTTGTTCGTTTGTTCGTTTGTTCGTTTGTTCGTTTGTTCGTTTCTTCGTTTGTTCGTTTGTTCGTTGGTTCGTTGGTTCGTTGGTTCGTTGGTCCGTTGGTTCGTTGGTCCGTTGGTTCGTTGGTTCGTTGTTTCGTTGTTTCGTTGTTTCGTTGTTTCGTTGCTTCGTTGGTTCGTTGTTTCGTTGTTTCGTTGTTTCGTTGTTTCGTTGTTTCGTTGTTTCGTTGTTTCGTTGTTTCGTTGTTTCGTTGTTTCGTTGTTTCGTTGTTTCGTTGTTTCGTTGTTTCGTTGTTTCGTTGTTTCGTTGTTTCGTTGTTTCGTTGTTTCGTTGTTTCGTTGTTTCGTTGTTTCGTTGTTTCGTTGTTTCGTTGTTTCGTTGTTTCGTTGTTTCGTTGTTTCGTTGTTTCGTTGTTTCGTTGTTTCGTTGTTTCGTTGTTTCGTTGTTTCGTTGTTTCGTTGTTTCGTTGTTTCGTTGTTTCGTTGTTTCGTTGTTTCGTTGTTTCGTTGTTTCGTTGTTTCGTTGTTTCGTTGTTTCGTTGTTTCGTTGTTTCGTTGTTTCGTTGTTTCGTTGTTTCGTTGTTTCGTTGTTTCGTTGTTTCGTTGTTTCGTTGTTTCGTTGTTTCGTTGTTTCGTTGTTTCGTTGTTTCGTTGTTTCGTTGTTTCGTTGTTTCGTTGTTTCGTTGTTTCGTTGTTTCGTTGTTTCGTTGTTTCGTTGTTTCGTTGTTTCGTTGTTTCGTTGTTTCGTTGTTTCGTTGTTTCGTTGCTTCGTTGTTTCGTTGCTTCGTTGTTTCGTTGTTTCGTTGTTTCGTTGTTTCGTTGTTTCGTTGTTTCGTTGTTTCGTTGTTTCGTTGGTTCTTTTCTTTCTTTGTCACTTTGTTCGTTTGTTCGTTGGTTCGTTGGTTCGTTGGTTCGTTGGTTCGTTGGTTCGTTGGTTCGTTGGTTCGTTGGTTCGTTGGTTCGTTGGTTCGTTGTTTCGTTGGTTCGTTGGTTTGTTGGTTCGTTGGTTCGTTTGTTCGTTTGTTCGTTTGTTCGTTTGTTCGTTTGTTCGTTTGTTCGTTTGTTCGTTTGTTCGTTTGTTCGTTTGTTCGTTTGTTCGTTTGTTCGTTTGTTCGTTGGTACGTTGGTTCGTTGGTTCGTTGGTTCGTTGGTTCGTTGGTTCGTTGGTTCGTTGTTTCGTTGTTTCGTTGTTTCGTTGTTTCGTTTGTTCGTTTGTTCGTTGGTTCGAAGGTTCGTTGGTTCGTTGGTTCGTTGGTTCGTTGGTTCGTTTGTTCGTTTGTTCGTTTGTTCGTTTGTTCGTTGGTTCGTTTGTTCGTTGGTTCGTTGGTTCGTTGGTTCGTTGGATCGTTGGTTCGTTGGTTCGTTGGTTCGTTGGTTCGTTGGTTCGTTGGTTCGTTGGTTCGTTGGTTCGTTGGTTCGTTGGTTCGTTGGTTCGTTGGTTCGTTGGTTCGTTGGTTCGTTGGTTCGTTGGTTCGTTGGTTCGTTGGTTCGTTGGTTCGTTGGTTCGTTGGTTCGTTGGTTCGTTGGTTCGTTGGTTCGTTGGTTCGTTGGTTCGTTGGTTCGTTGGTTCGTTGGTTCGTTGGTTCGTTGGTTCGTTGGTTCGTTGGTTCGTTGGTTCGTTGGTTCGTTGGTTCGTTGGTTCGTTGGTTCGTTGGTTCGTTGGTTCGTTGGTTCGTTGGTTCGTTGGTTCGTTGGTTCGTTGGTTCGTTGGTTCGTTGGTTCGTTGGTTCGTTGGTTTGTTGGTTCGTTTGTTCGTTGGTTCGTTGGATCCTTGGTTCGTTGGTTCGAAGGTTCGTTGGTTCGTTGGTTCGTTGGTTCGTTGGTTCGTTGGTTCGTTGGTTCGTTGGTTCGTTGGTTCGTTGGTTCGTTGGTTCGTTGGTTCGTTGGTTCGTTGGTTCGTTGGTTCGTTGGTTCGTTGGTTCGTTGGTTCGTTGGTTCGTTGTTTCGTTGTTTCGTTGTTTCGTTGTTTCGTTGTTTCGTTGTTTCGTTGTTTCGTTGTTTCGTTGTTTCGTTGTTTCGTTGTTTCGTTGTTTCGTTGTTTCGTTGTTTCGTTGTTTCGTTGTTTCGTTGTTTCGTTGTTTCGTTGTTTCGTTGTTTCGTTGTTTCGTTGTTTCGTTGCTTCGTTGTTTCGTTGCTTCGTTGTTTCGTTGTTTCGTTGTTTCGTTGTTTCGTTGTTTCGTTGTTTCGTTGTTTCGTTGTTTCGTTGGTTCTTTTCTTTCTTTGTCACTTTGTTCGTTTGTTCGTTGGTTCGTTGGTTCGTTGGTTCGTTGGTTCGTTGGTTCGTTGGTTCGTTGGTTCGTTGGTTCGTTGGTTCGTTGGTTCGTTGTTTCGTTGGTTCGTTGGTTTGTTGGTTCGTTGGTTCGTTTGTTCGTTTGTTCGTTTGTTCGTTTGTTCGTTTGTTCGTTTGTTCGTTTGTTCGTTTGTTCGTTTGTTCGTTTGTTCGTTTGTTCGTTTGTTCGTTTGTTCGTTTGTTCGTTGGTACGTTGGTTCGTTGGTTCGTTGGTTCGTTGGTTCGTTGGTTCGTTGGTTCGTTGTTTCGTTGTTTCGTTGTTTCGTTGTTTCGTTTGTTCGTTTGTTCGTTGGTTCGAAGGTTCGTTGGTTCGTTGGTTCGTTGGTTCGTTGGTTCGTTTGTTCGTTTGTTCGTTTGTTCGTTTGTTCGTTGGTTCGTTTTTTGTTCGTTGGTTCGTTGGTTCGTTGGTTCGTTGGATCGTTGGTTCGTTGGTTCGTTGGTTCGTTGGTTCGTTGGTTCGTTGGTTCGTTGGTTCGTTGGTTCGTTGGTTCGTTGGTTCGTTGGTTCGTTGGTTCGTTGGTTCGTTGGTTCGTTGGTTCGTTGGTTCGTTGGTTCGTTGGTTCGTTGGTTCGTTGGTTCGTTGGTTCGTTGGTTCGTTGGTTCGTTGGTTCGTTGGTTCGTTGGTTCGTTGGTTCGTTGGTTCGTTGGTTCGTTGGTTCGTTGGTTCGTTGGTTCGTTGGTTCGTTGTTTCGTTGTTTCGTTGTTTCGTTGTTTCGTTGTTTCGTTGTTTCGTTGTTTCGTTGGTTCGTTGGTTCGTTGTTTCGTTGTTTCGTTGTTTCGTTGTTTCGTTGTTTCGTTGTTTCGTTGTTTCGTTGTTTCGTTGTTTCGTTGTTTCGTTGTTTCGTTGTTTCGTTGTTTCGTTGTTTCGTTGTTTCGTTGTTTCGTTGGTTCTTTTGTTTCTTTGTCACTTTGTTCGTTTGTTCGTTTGTTCGTTTGTTCGTTTGTTCGTTTGTTCGTTGGTTCGTTTGTTCGTTGGTTCGTTGGTTCGTTGGTTCGTTGGTTCGTTGGTTCGTTGGTTCGTTGGTTCGTTGGTTCGTTGTTTCGTTGTTTCGTTGTTTCGTTGTTTCGTTGTTTCGTTGTTTCGTTGTTTCGTTGTTTCGTTGTTTCGTTGTTTCGTTGTTTCGTTGTTTCGTTGTTTCGTTGTTTCGTTGTTTCGTTGTTTCGTTGTTTCGTTGTTTCGTTGTTTCGTTGTTTCGTTGTTTCGTTGTTTCGTTGTTTCGTTGTTTCGTTGTTTCGTTGTTTCGTTGTTTCGTTGTTTCGTTGTTTCGTTGTTTCGTTGTTTCGTTGTTTCGTTGTTTCGTTGTTTCGTTGTTTCGTTGTTTCGTTGTTTCGATGTTTCGTTGTTTCGTTGTTTCGTTGTTTCGTTGGTTCTTTTGTTTCTTTGTCACGTTGTTCGTTTGTTCGTTTGTTCGTTTGTTCGTTTGTTCGTTTGTTCGTTGGTACGTTGGTTCGTTGGTTCGTTGGTTCGTTGGTTCGTTGGTTCGTTGGTTCGTTGGTTCGTTGGTTCGTTGGTTCGTTGGTTCATTTGTTCGTTGGTTCGTTGGTTCGTTGGTTCGTTGGTTCGTTGGTTCGTTGGTTCGTTGGTTCGTTGGTTCGTTGGTTCGTTGGTTCGTTGGTTCGTTGGTTCGTTGGTTGGTTGGTTCGTTTGTTCGTTTGTTCGTTTGTTCGTTTGTTCGTTTGTTCGTTTCTTCGTTTGTTCGTTTGTTCGTTGGTTCGTTGGTTCGTTGGTTCGTTGGTCCGTTGGTTCGTTGGTCCGTTGGTTCGTTGGTTCGTTGTTTCGTTGTTTCGATGTTTCGTTGTTTCGTTGCTTCGTTGCTTCGTTGTTTCGTTGTTTCGTTGTTTCGTTGTTTCGTTGTTTCGTTGTTTCGTTGTTTCGTTGTTTCGTTGTTTCGTTGTTTCGTTGTTTCGTTGTTTCGTTGTTTCGTTGTTTCGTTGTTTCGTTGTTTCGTTGTTTCGTTGTTTCGTTGTTTCGTTGTTTCGTTGTTTCGTTGTTTCGTTGTTTCGTTGTTTCGTTGTTTCGTTGTTTCGTTGTTTCGTTGTTTCGTTGTTTCGTTGTTTCGTTGTTTCGTTGTTTCGTTGTTTCGTTGTTTCGTTGTTTCGTTGTTTCGTTGTTTCGTTGTTTCGTTGTTTCGTTGTTTCGTTGTTTCGTTGTTTCGTTGTTTCGTTGTTTCGTTGTTTCGTTGTTTCGTTGTTTCGTTGTTTCGTTGTTTCGTTGTTTCGTTGTTTCGTTGTTTCGTTGTTTCGTTGTTTCGTTGTTTCGTTGTTTCGTTGTTTCGTTGTTTCGTTGTTTCGTTGTTTCGTTGTTTCGTTGTTTCGTTGTTTCGTTGTTTCGTTGTTTCGTTGTTTCGTTGTTTCGTTGTTTCGTTGTTTCGTTGTTTCGTTGCTTCGTTGTTTCGTTGCTTCGTTGTTTCGTTGTTTCGTTGTTTCGTTGTTTCGTTGTTTCGTTGTTTCGTTGTTTCGTTGTTTCGTTGTTTCGTTGGTTCTTTTCTTTCTTTGTCACTTTGTTCGTTTGTTCGTTGGTTCGTTGGTTCGTTGGTTCGTTGGTTCGTTGGTTCGTTGGTTCGTTGGTTCGTTGGTTCGTTGGTTCGTTGGTTCGTTGTTTCGTTGGTTCGTTGGTTTGTTGGTTCGTTGGTTCGTTTGTTCGTTTGTTCGTTTGTTCGTTTGTTCGTTTGTTCGTTTGTTCGTTTGTTCGTTTGTTCGTTTGTTCGTTTGTTCGTTTGTTCGTTTGTTCGTTTGTTCGTTTGTTTTGTTCGTTGGTACGTTGGTTCGTTGGTTCGTTGGTTCGTTGGTTCGTTGGTTCGTTGGTTCGTTGTTTCGTTGTTTCGTTGTTTCGTTGTTTCGTTTGTTCGTTTGTTCGTTGGTTCGAAGGTTCGTTGGTTCGTTGGTTCGTTGGTTCGTTGGTTCGTTTGTTCGTTTGTTCGTTTGTTCGTTTGTTCGTTGGTTCGTTTGTTCGTTGGTTCGTTGGTTCGTTGGTTCGTTGGATCGTTGGTTCGTTGGTTCGTTGGTTCGTTGGTTCGTTGGTTCGTTGGTTCGTTGGTTCGTTGGTTCGTTGGTTCGTTGGTTCGTTGGTTCGTTGGTTCGTTGGTTCGTTGGTTCGTTGGTTCGTTGGTTCGTTGGTTCGTTGGTTCGTTGGTTCGTTGGTTCGTTGGTTCGTTGGTTCGTTGGTTCGTTGGTTCGTTGGTTCGTTGGTTCGTTGGTTCGTTGGTTCGTTGGTTCGTTGGTTCGTTGGTTCGTTGGTTCGTTGGTTCGTTGGTTCGTTGGTTCGTTGGTTCGTTGGTTCGTTGGTTCGTTGGTTCGTTGGTTCGTTGGTTCGTTGGTTCGTTGGTTCGTTGGTTCGTTGGTTCGTTGGTTCGTTGGTTCGTTGGTTCGTTGGTTCGTTGGTTCGTTGGTTCGTTGGTTCGTTGGTTCGTTGGTTCGTTGGTTCGTTGGTTTGTTGGTTCGTTTGTTCGTTGGTTCGTTGGATCCTTGGTTCGTTGGTTCGAAGGTTCGTTGGTTCGTTGGTTCGTTGGTTCGTTGGTTCGTTGGTTCGTTGGTTCGTTGGTTCGTTGGTTCGTTGGTTCGTTGGTTCGTTGGTTCGTTGGTTCGTTGGTTCGTTGGTTCGTTGGTTCGTTGGTTCGTTGGTTCGTTGGTTCGTTGGTTCGTTGGTTCGTTGTTTCGTTGTTTCGTTGTTTCGTTGTTTCGTTGTTTCGTTGTTTCGTTGTTTCGTTGTTTCGTTGTTTCGTTGTTTCGTTGTTTCGTTGTTTCGTTGTTTCGTTGTTTCGTTGTTTCGTTGTTTCGTTGTTTCGTTGTTTCGTTGTTTCGTTGTTTCGTTGTTTCGTTGTTTCGTTGTTTCGTTGTTTCGTTGTTTCGTTGTTTCGTTGTTTCGTTGTTTCGTTGTTTCGTTGTTTCGTTGTTTCGTTGTTTCGTTGTTTCGTTGTTTCGATGTTTCGTTGTTTCGTTGTTTCGTTGTTTCGTTGTTTCGTTGTTTCGTTGTTTCGTTGTTTCGTTGTTTCGTTGTTTCGTTGTTTCGTTGCTTCGTTGTTTCGTTGCTTCGTTGTTTCGTTGTTTCGTTGTTTCGTTGTTTCGTTGTTTCGTTGTTTCGTTGGTTCTTTTCTTTCTTTGTCACTTTGTTCGTTTGTTCGTTTGTTCGTTGGTTCGTTGGTTCGTTGGTTCGTTGGTTCGTTGGTTCGTTGGTTCGTTGGTTCGTTGGTTCGTTGGATCGTTTGTTCGTTGGTTCGAAGGTTCGTTGGTTCGTTGGTTCGTTGGTTCGTTGGTTCGTTGGTTCGTTGGTTCGTTGGTTCGTTGGTTCGTTGGTTCGTTGTTTCGTTGGTTCGTTGGTTCGTTGGTTCGTTGGTTCGTTTGTTCGTTTGTTCGTTTGTTCGTTTGTTCGTTTGTTCGTTTGTTCGTTTGTTCGTTTGTTCGTTTGTTCGTTTGTTCGTTGGTACGTTGGTTCGTTGGTTCGTTGGTTCGTTGGTTCGTTGGTTCGTTGGTTCGTTGGTTCGTTGGTTCGTTGGTTCGTTGGTTCGTTGGTTCATTTGTTCGTTGGTTCGAAGGTTCGTTGGTTCGTTGGTTCGTTGGTTCCTTGGTTCGTTGGTTCGTTGGTTCGTTGGTTCGTTGGTTGGTTGGTTCGTTGGTTCGTTGTTTCGTTGGTTCGTTTGTTCGTTTGTTCGTTTGTTCGTTTGTTCGTTTGTTCGTTTCTTTGTTTGTTCGTTTGTTCGTTGGTTCGTTGGTTCGTTGGTTCGTTGGTTCGTTGGTTCGTTGGTTCGTTGGTTCGTTGGTTCGTTGTTTCGTTGTTTCGTTGTTTCGTTGTTTCGTTGTTTCGTTGTTTCGTTGCTTCGTTGTTTCGTTGTTTCGTTGTTTCGTTGTTTCGTTGTTTCGTTGTTTCGTTGTTTCGTTGTTTCGTTGTTTCGTTGTTTCGTTGTTTCGTTGTTTCGTTGTTTCGTTGTTTCGTTGTTTCGTTGTTTCGTTGTTTCGTTGTTTCGTTGTTTCGTTGTTTCGTTGCTTCGTTGCTTCGTTGCTTCGTTGTTTCGTTGTTTCGTTGTTTCGTTGTTTCGTTGTTTCGTTGTTTCGTTGCTTCGTTGTTTCGTTGTTTCGTTGTTTCGTTGTTTCGTTGTTTCGTTGTTTCGTTGTTTCGTTGTTTCGTTGTTTCGTTGTTTCGTTGTTTCGTTGTTTCGTTGTTTCGGTGTTTCGTTGTTTCGTTGTTTCGTTGTTTCGTTGTTTCGTTGTTTCGTTGTTTCGTTGTTTCGTTGTTTCGTTGTTTCGTTGTTTCGTTGTTTCGTTGTTTCGTTGTTTCGTTGTTTCGTTGTTTCGTTGTTTCGTTGTTTCGTTGTTTCGTTGTTTCGTTGGTTCTTTTGTTTCTTTGTCACGTTGTTCGTTTGTTCGTTTGTTCGTTTGTTCGTTTGTTCGTTGGTTCGTTGGTTCGTTGGTTCGTTGGTTCGTTGGTTGGTTGGTTCGTTGGTTCGTTGTTTCGTTGGTTCGTTTGTTCGTTTGTTCGTTTGTTCGTTTGTTCGTTTGTTCGTTTGTTCGTTTCTTCGTTTGTTCGTTTGTTCGTTGGTTCGTTGGTTCGTTGGTTCGTTGGTTCGTTGGTTCGTTGGTTCGTTGGTTCGTTGTTTCGTTGTTTCGTTGTTTCGTTGTTTCGTTGTTTCGTTGTTTCGTTGCTTCGTTGCTTCGTTGTTTCGTTGTTTCGTTGTTTCTTTGTTTCGTTGTTTCGTTGTTTCGTTGTTTCGTTGCTTCGTTGTTTCGTTGTTTCGTTGTTTCGTTGTTTCGTTGTTTCGTTGTTTCGTTGTTTCGTTGTTTCGTTGTTTCGTTGTTTCGTTGTTTCGTTGTTTCGTTGTTTCGTTGGTTCTTTTGTTTCTTTGTCACTTTGTTCGTTTGTTCGTTTGTTCGTTTGTTCGTTTGTTCGTTGGTTCGTTTGTTCGTTGGTTCGTTGGTTCGTTGGTTCGTTGGTTCGTTGGTTCGTTGGTTCGTTGGTTCGTTGGTTCGTTGGTTCGTTGGTTCGTTGTTTCGTTGTTTCGTTGTTTCGTTGTTTCGTTGTTTCGTTGTTTCGTTGTTTCGTTGTTTCGTTGTTTCGTTGTTTCGTTGTTTCGTTGTTTCGTTGTTTCGTTGTTTCGTTGTTTCGTTGTTTCGTTGTTTCGTTGTTTCGTTGTTTCGTTGTTTCGTTGTTTCGGTGTTTCGTTGTTTCGTTGTTTCGTTGTTTCGTTGTTTCGTTGTTTCGTTGGTTCTTTTGTTTCTTTGTCACGTTGTTCGTTTGTTCGTTTGTTCGTTTGTTCGTTTGTTCGTTTGTTCGTTGGTACGTTGGTTCGTTGGTTCGTTGGTTCGTTGGTTCGTTGGTTCGTTGGTTCGTTGGTTCGTTGGTTCGTTGGTTCGTTGGTTCGTTGGTTCGTTGGTTCGTTGGTTCGTTGGTTCGTTGGTTCGTTGGTTCGTTGGTTCGTTGGTTCGTTGGTTCGTTGGTTCGTTGGTTCGTTGGTTCGTTGGTTCGTTGGTTCGTTGGTTCGTTGGTTCGTTGGTTCGTTGGTTCGTTGGTTCGTTGGTTCGTTGGTTCGTTGGTTCGTTGGTTCGTTGGTTCGTTGGTTCGTTGGTTCGTTGGTTCGTTGTTTCGTTGTTTCGTTGTTTCGTTGGTTCGTTTGTTCGTTTGTTCGTTTGTTCGTTTGTTCGTTTGTTCGTTTCTTCGTTTGTTCGTTTGTTCGTTGTTTCGTTGTTTCGTTGGTTCGTTGTTTCGTTGTTTCGTTGTTTCGTTGTTTCGTTGTTTCGTTGTTTCGTTGCTTCGTTGCTTCGTTGTTTCGTTGTTTCGTTGTTTCTTTGTTTCGTTGTTTCGTTGTTTCGTTGTTTCGTTGCTTGGTTGTTTCGTTGTTTCGTTGTTTCGTTGTTTCGTTGTTTCGTTGTTTCGTTGTTTCGTTGTTTCGTTGTTTCGTTGTTTCGTTGTTTCGTTGTTTCGTTGTTTCGTTGTTTCGTTGTTTCGTTGGTTCTTTTGTTTCTTTGTCACTTTGTTCGTTTGTTCGTTTGTTCGTTTGTTCGTTTGTTCGTTTGTTCGTTGGTTCGTTTGTTCGTTGTTTCGTTGTTTCGTTGTTTCGTTGTTTCGTTGTTTCGTTGTTTCGTTGTTTCGTTGTTTCGTTGTTTCGTTGTTTCGTTGTTTCGTTGTTTCGTTGTTTCGTTGTTTCGTTGTTTCGTTGTTTCGTTGTTTCATTGTTTCGTTGTTTCGTTGTTTCGTTGTTTCGTTGTTTCGTTGTTTCGTTGTTTCGTTGTTTCGTTGTTTCGTTGTTTCGTTGTTTCGTTGTTTCGTTGTTTCGTTGTTTCGTTGTTTCGTTGTTTCGTTGTTTCGTTGTTTCGTTGTTTCGTTGTTTCGTTGGTTCTTTTGTTTCTTTGTCACGTTGTTCGTTTGTTCGTTTGTTCGTTTGTTCGTTTGTTCGTTTGTTCGTTGGTTCGTTGGTTCGTTGGTTCGTTGGTTCGTTGGTTCGTTGGTTCGTTGGTTCGTTGGTTCGTTGGTTCGTTGGTTCGTTGGTTCGTTGGTTCGTTTGTTCGTTTGTTCGTTTGTTCGTTTGTTCGTTGGTTCGTTGGTTCGTTGGTTCGTTGGTTCGTTGGTTGGTTGGTTCGTTGGTTCGTTGTTTCGTTGGTTCGTTTGTTCGTTTGTTCGTTTGTTCGTTTGTTCGTTTGTTCGTTTGTTCGTTTCTTCGTTTGTTCGTTTGTTCGTTGGTTCGTTGGTTCGTTGTTTCGTTGTTTCGTTGTTTCGTTGTTTCGTTGTTTCGTTGTTTCGTTGTTTCGTTGTTTCGTTGTTTCGTTGTTTCGTTGTTTCGTTGTTTCGTTGTTTCGTTGTTTCGTTGTTTCGTTGTTTCGTTGTTTCGTTGTTTCGTTGTTTCGTTGTTTCGTTGTTTCGTTGTTTCGTTGCTTCGTTGCTTCGTTGTTTCGTTGTTTCGTTGTTTCGTTGTTTCGTTGTTTCGTTGTTTCGTTGTTTCGTTGCTTCGTTGTTTCGTTGTTTCGTTGTTTCGTTGTTTCGTTGTTTCGTTGTTTCGTTGTTTCGTTGTTTCGTTGTTTCGTTGTTTCGTTGTTTCGTTGTTTCGTTGTTTCGTTGTTTCGTTGTTTCGTTGTTTCGTTGTTTCGTTGTTTCGTTGCTTCGTTGCTTCGTTGTTTCGTTGTTTCGTTGTTTCGTTGTTTCGTTGTTTCGTTGTTTCGTTGTTTCGTTGTTTCGTTGTTTCGTTGTTTCGTTGTTTCGTTGTTTCGTTGTTTCGTTGTTTCGTTGTTTCGTTGTTTCGTTGTTTCGTTTGTTCTTTTGTTTCTTTGTCACTTTGTTCGTTTGTTCGTTTGTTCGTTTGTTCGTTTGTTCGTTGGTTCGTTTGTTCGTTGGTTCGTTGGTTCGTTGGTTCGTTGGTTCGTTGGTTCGTTGGTTCGTTGGTTCGTTGGTTCGTTGGTTCGTTGTTTCGTTGTTTCGTTGTTTCGTTGTTTCGTTGTTTCGTTGTTTCGTTGTTTCGTTGTTTCGTTGTTTCGTTGTTTCGTTGTTTCGTTGTTTCGTTGTTTCGTTGTTTCGTTGTTTCGTTGTTTCGTTGTTTCGTTGTTTCGTTGTTTCGTTGTTTCGTTGTTTCGTTGTTTCGTTGTTTCGTTGTTTCGTTGTTTCGTTGTTTCGTTGTTTCGTTGTTTCGTTGTTTCGTTGTTTCGTTGTTTCGTTGTTTCGTTGTTTCGTTGTTTCGTTGTTTCGTTGGTTCTTTTGTTTCTTTGTCACTTTGTTCGTTTGTTCGTTTGTTCGTTTGTTCGTTTGTTCGTTGGTTCGTTTGTTCGTTGGTTCGTTGGTTCGTTGGTTCGTTGGTTCGTTGGTTCGTTGGTTCGTTGGTTCGTTGGTTCGTTTGTTCGTTGGTTCGTTGGTTCGTTGTTTCGTTGTTTCGTTGTTTCCTTGTTTCGTTGTTTCGTTGTTTCGTTGTTTCGTTGTTTCGTTGTTTCGTTGTTTCGTTGTTTCGTTGTTTCGTTGTTTCGTTGTTTCGTTGTTTCGTTGTTTCGTTGTTTCGTTGTTTCGTTGTTTCGTTGTTTCGTTGTTTCGTTGTTTCGTTGTTTCGTTGTTTCGTTGTTTCGTTGTTTCGTTGTTTCGTTGTTTAGTTGTTTCGTTGTTTCGTTGTTTCGTTGTTTCGTTGTTTCGTTGTTTCGTTGTTTCGTTGTTTCGTTGTTTCGTTGTTTCGTTGTTTCGTTGTTTCGTTGTTTCGTTGTTTCGTTGTTTCGTTGTTTCGTTGTTTCGTTGTTTCGTTGTTTCGTTGTTTCGTTGTTTCGTTGTTTCGTTGGTTCTTTTGTTTCTTTGTCACGTTGTTCGTTTGTTCGTTTGTTCGTTTGTTCGTTGGTACGTTGGTTCGTTGGTTCGTTGGTTCG
Source organism: Andrena cerasifolii (assembly GCF_050908995.1). Classification (NCBI taxonomy): domain Eukaryota; kingdom Metazoa; phylum Arthropoda; class Insecta; order Hymenoptera; family Andrenidae; genus Andrena; species Andrena cerasifolii. The sequence continues at coordinate 24,666 of NW_027485572.1, forward strand.
TTGGTTCGTTGGTTCGTTGGTTCGTTGGTTCGTTGGTTCGTTGGTTCGTTGGTTCGTTGGTTCATTTGTTCGTTGGTTCGTTGGTTCGTTGGTTCGTTGGTTCGTTGGTTCGTTGGTTCGTTGGTTCGTTGGTTCGTTGGTTCGTTGGTTGGTTGGTTCGTTGGTTCGTTGTTTCGTTGGTTCGTTTGTTCGTTTGTTCGTTTGTTCGTTTGTTCGTTTCTTCGTTTCTTCGTTTGTTCGTTTGTTCGTTGGTTCGTTGGTTCGTTGGTTCGTTGGTCCGTTGTTTCGTTGTTTCGTTGTTTCGTTGTTTCGTTGTTTCGTTGTTTCGTTGTTTCGTTGTTTCGTTGTTTCGTTGTTTCGTTGCTTCGTTGCTTCGTTGTTTCGTTGTTTCGTTGTTTCGTTGTTTCGTTGTTTCGTTGCTTCGTTGCTTCGTGGTTTCGTTGTTTCGTTGTTTCGTTGTTTCGTTGTTTCGTTGTTTCGTTGTTTCGTTGTTTCGTTGTTTCGTTGTTTCGTTGTTTCGTTGTTTCGTTGTTTCGTTGTTTCGTTGTTTCGTTGTTTCGTTGTTTCGTTGTTTCGTTGTTTCGTTGTTTCGTTGGTTCTTTTGTTTCTTTGTCACTTTGTTCGTTTGTTCGTTTGTTCGTTTGTTCGTTTGTTCGTTTGTTCGTTGGTTCGTTTGTTCGTTGGTTCGTTGGTTCGTTGGTTCGTTGGTTCGTTGGTTCGTTGGTTCGTTGGTTCGTTGGTTCGTTGGTTCGTTGGTTCGTTGTTTCGTTGTTTCGTTGTTTCGTTGTTTCGTTGTTTCGTTGTTTCGTTGTTTCGTTGTTTCGTTGTTTCGTTGTTTCGTTGTTTCGTTGTTTCGTTGTTTCGTTGTTTCGTTGTTTCGTTGTTTCGTTGTTTCGTTGTTTCGTTGTTTCGTTGTTTCGTTGTTTCGTTGTTTCGTTGTTTCGTTGTTTCGTTGTTTCGTTGTTTCGTTGTTTCGTTGTTTCGTTGTTTCGTTGTTTCGTTGTTTCGTTGTTTCGTTGTTTCGTTGTTTCGTTGTTTCGTTGTTTCGTTGTTTCGTTGTTTCGTTGTTTCGTTGTTTCGTTGTTTCGTTGTTTCGTTGTTTCGTTGTTTCGTTGTTTCGTTGTTTCGTTGTTTCGTTGTTTCGTTGTTTCGTTGTTTCGTTGTTTCGTTGTTTCGTTGTTTCGTTGTTTCGTTGTTTCGTTGTTTCGTTGTTTCGTTGTTTCGTTGTTTCGTTGTTTCGTTGTTTCGTTGTTTCGTTGTTTCGTTGTTTCGTTGTTTCGTTGTTTCGTTGTTTCGTTGGTTCTTTTGTTTCTTTGTCACGTTGTTCGTTTGTTCGTTTGTTCGTTTGTTCGTTTGTTCGTTGGTACGTTGGTTCGTTGGTACGTTGGTTCGTTGGTTCGTTGGTTCGTTGGTTCGTTGGTTCGTTGGTTCGTTGGTTCGCTGGTTCGTTGGTTCGTTGGTTCGTTGGTTCGTTGGTTCATTTGTTCGTTGGTTCGTTGGTTCGTTGGTTCGTTGGTTCGTTGGTTCGTTGGTTCGTTGGTTCGTTGGTTCGTTGGTTCGTTGGTTCGTTGGTTCGTTGGTTGGTTGGTTCGTTGGTTCGTTGTTTCGTTGGTTCGTTTGTTCGTTTGTTCGTTTGTTCGTTTGTTCGTTTGTTCGTTTCTTCGTTTGTTCGTTTGTTCGTTGGTTCGTTGGTTCGTTGGTTCGTTGGTTCGTTGGTTCGTTGGTTCGTTGGTTCGTTGGTTCGTTGGTTCGTTGTTTCGTTGTTTCGTTGTTTCGTTGTTCCGTTGTTTCGTTGTTTCGTTGTTTCGTTGTTTCGTTGTTTCGTTGTTTCGTTGTTTCGTTGTTTCGTTGTTTCGTTGTTTCGTTGTTTCGTTGTTTCGTTGTTTCGTTGTTTCGTTGTTTCGTTGTTTCGTTGTTTCGTTGTTTCGTTGTTTCGTTGTTTCGTTGTTTCGTTGTTTCGTTGTTTCGTTGTTTCGTTGTTTCGTTGTTTCGTTGTTTCGTTGTTTCGTTGTTTCGTTGTTTCGTTGTTTCGTTGTTTCGTTGTTTCGTTGTTTCGTTGTTTCGTTGTTTCGTTGTTTCGTTGTTTCGTTGTTTCGTTGTTTCGTTGTTTCGTTGTTTCGTTGTTTCGTTGTTTCGTTGTTTCGTTGTTTCGTTGTTTCGTTGTTTCGTTGTTTCGTTGTTTCGTTGTTTCGTTGTTTCGTTGTTTCGTTGTTTCGTTGTTTCGTTGTTTCGTTGTTTCGTTGTTTCGTTGGTTCTTTTGTTTCTTTGTCACGTTGTTCGTTTGTTCGTTTGTTCGTTTGTTCGTTTGTTCGTTGGTACGTTGGTTCGTTGGTACGTTGGTTCGTTGGTTCGTTGGTTCGTTGGTTCGTTGGTTCGTTGGTTCGTTTGTTCGTTGGTTCGTTGGTTCGTTGTTTCGTTGTTTCGTTGTTTCGTTGTTTCCTTGTTTCGTTGTTTCGTTGTTTCGTTGTTTCGTTGTTTCGTTGTTTCGTTGTTTCGTTGTTTCGTTGTTTCGTTGTTTCGTTGTTTCGTTGTTTCGTTGTTTCGTTGTTTCGTTGTTTCGTTGTTTCGTTGTTTCGTTGTTTCGTTGTTTCGTTGTTTCGTTGTTTCGTTGTTTCGTTGTTTCGTTGTTTCGTTGTTTCGTTGTTTCGTTGTTTCGTTGTTTCGTTGTTTCGTTGTTTCGTTGTTTCGTTGTTTCGTTGTTTCGTTGTTTCGTTGTTTCGTTGTTTCGTTGTTTCGTTGTTTCGTTGTTTCGTTGTTTCGTTGTTTCGTTGTTTCGTTCGTTGTTGTTTCGTTGTTTCGTTGTTTCGTTGTTTCGTTGTTTCGTTGTTTCGTTGTTTCGTTGTTTCGTTGTTTCGTTGTTTCGTTGTTTCGTTGTTCGTTGTTTCGTTGTTTCGTTGTTTCGTTGTTTCGTTGTTTCGTTGTTTCGTTGTTTCGTTGTTTCGTTGTTTCGTTGTTTCGTTGTTTCGTTGTTTCGTTGTTTCGTTGTTCGTTGTTTCGTTGTTTCGTTGTTTCGTTGTTTCGTTGTTTCGTTGTTTCGTTGTTTCGTTGTTTCGTTGTTTCGTTGTTTCGTTGTTTCGTTGTTTCGTTGTTTCGTTGTTTCGTTGTTTCGTTGTTTCGTTGTTCTTTTGTTTCTTTGTCACTTTGTTCGTTTGTTCGTTTGTTCGTTTGTTCGTTTGTTCGTTTGTTCGTTGGTTCGTTTGTTCGTTGGTTCGTTGGTTCGTTGGTTCGTTGGTTCGTTGGTTCGTTGGTTCGTTTGTTCGTTTGTTCGTTGGTTCGTTGGTTCGTTGGTTCGTTGGTTCGTTGGTTCGTTGGTTCGTTGGTTCGTTGGTTCGTTGGTTCGTTGGTTCGTTTGTTCGTTGGTTCGTTGGTTCGTTGTTTCGTTGTTTCGTTGTTTCCTTGTTTCGTTGTTTCGTTGTTTCGTTGTTTCGTTGTTTCGTTGTTTCGTTGTTTCGTTGTTTCGTTGTTTCGTTGTTTCGTTGTTTCGTTGTTTCGTTGTTTCGTTGTTTCGTTGTTTCGTTGTTCGTTGTTTCGTTGTTTCGTTGTTTCGTTGTTTCGTTGTTTCGTTGTTTCGTTGTTTCGTTGTTTCGTTGTTTCGTTGTTTCGTTGTTTCGTTGTTTCGTTGTTTCGTTGTTTCGTTGTTTCGTTGTTTCGTTGTTTCGTTGTTTCGTTGTTTCGTTGTTCGTTGTTTCGTTGTTTCGTTGTTTCGTTGTTTCGTTGTTTCGTTGTTTCGTTGTTTCGTTGGTTCTTTTGTTTCTTTGTCACGTTGTTCGTTTGTTCGTTTGTTCGTTTGTTCGTTTGTTCGTTGGTACGTTGGTTCGTTGGTTCGTTGGTTCGTTGGTTCGTTGGTTCGTTGGTTCGTTGGTTCGTTGGTTCGTTGGTTCGTTGGTTCGTTGGTTCGTTGGTTCGTTGGTTCGTTGGTTCGTTGGTTCATTTGTTCGTTGGTTCGTTGGTTCGTTGGTTCGTTGATTCGTTGGTTCGTTGGTTCGTTGGTTCGTTGGTTCGTTGGTTCGTTGGTTCGTTGGTTGGTTGGTTGGTTGGTTCGTTGGTTCGTTGGTTCGTTGTTTCGTTGGTTCGTTTGTTCGTTTCTTCGTTTGTTCGTTTGTTCGTTGGTTCGTTGGTTCGTTGGTTCGTTGGTTCGTTGGTTCGTTGGTTCGTTGGTTCGTTGGTTCGTTGGTTCGTTGGTTCGTTGGTTCGTTGGTTCGTTGTTTCGTTGTTCCGTTGTTCCGTTGTTTCGTTGTTTCGTTGTTTCGTTGTTTCGTTGTTTCGTTGTTTCGTTGTTTCGTTGTTTCGTTGTTTCGTTGTTTCGTTGTTTCGTTGTTTCGTTGTTTCGTTGTTTCGTTGTTTCGTTGTTTCGTTGTTTCGTTGTTTCGTTGTTTCGTTGTTTCGTTGTTTCGTTGTTTCGTTGTTTCGTTGTTTCGTTGTTTCGTTGTTTCGTTGTTTCGTTGTTTCGTTGTTCGTTGTTTCGTTGTTTCGTTGTTTCGTTGTTTCGTTGTTTCGTTGTTTCGTTGTTTCGTTGTTTCGTTGTTTCGTTGTTTCGTTGTTTCGTTGGTTCTTTTGTTTCTTTGTCACTTTGTTCGTTTGTTCGTTTGTTCGTTTGTTCGTTTGTTCGTTGGTTCGTTTGTTCGTTGGTTCGTTGGTTCGTTGGTTCGTTGGTTCGTTGGTTCGTTGGTTCGTTGGTTCGTTGGTTCGTTGGTTCGTTGGTTCGTTGGTTCGTTGGTTCGTTTGTTCGTTGGTTCGTTGGTTCGTTGTTTCGTTGTTTCGTTGTTTCCTTGTTTCGTTGTTTCGTTGTTTCGTTGTTCCGTTGTTTCGTTGTTTCGTTGTTTCGTTGTTTCGTTGTTTCGTTGTTTCGTTGTTTCGTTGTTTCGTTGTTTCGTTGTTTCGTTGTTTCGTTGTTTCGTTGTTTCGTTGTTTCGTTGTTTCGTTGTTTCGTTGTTTCGTTGTTTCGTTGTTTCGTTGTTTCGTTGTTTCGTTGTTTCGTTGTTTCGTTGTTTCGTTGTTTCGTTGTTTCGTTGTTTCGTTGTTTCGTTGTTTCGTTGTTTCGTTGTTTCGTTGTTTCGTTGTTTCGTTGGTTCTTTTGTTTCTTTGTCACGTTGTTCGTTTGTTCGTTTGTTCGTTTGTTCGTTTGTTCGTTGGTACGTTGGTTCGTTGGTTCGTTGGTTCGTTGGTTCGTTGGTTCGTTGGTTCGTTGGTTCGTTGGTTCGTTGGTTCGTTGGTTCGTTGGTTCTTTGTTCGTTGGTTCGTTGGTTCGTTGGTTCGTTGGTTCGTTGGTTCGTTGGTTCGTTGGTTCGTTGGTTCGTTGGTTCGTTGGTTGGTTGGTTCGTTGGTTCGTTGTTTCGTTGGTTCGTTTGTTCGTTTGTTCGTTTGTTCGTTTGTTCGTTTGTTCGTTTCTTCGTTTCTTCGTTTGTTCGTTTGTTCGTTGGTTCGTTGGTTCGTTGGTTCGTTGGTCCGTTGTTTCGTTGTTTCGTTGTTTCGTTGTTTCGTTGTTTCGTTGTTTCGTTGTTTCGTTGTTTCGTTGTTTCGTTGCTTCGTTGCTTCGTTGTTCGTTGTTTCGTTGTTTCGTTGTTTCGTTGTTTCGTTGCTTCGTTGCTTCGGGTTTCGTTGTTTCGTTGTTTCCTTGTTTCGTTGTTTCGTTGTTTCGTTGTTTCGTTGTTTCGTTGTTTCGTTGTTTCGTTGTTTCGTTGTTTCGTTGTTTCGTTGTTTCGTTGTTTCGTTGTTTCGTTGTTTCGTTGTTTCGTTGTTTCGTTGGTTCTTTTGTTTCTTTGTCACTTTGTTCGTTTGTTCGTTTGTTCGTTTGTTCGTTTGTTTCTTTGTCACTTTGTTCGTTTGTTCGTTTGTTCGTTTGTTCGTTTGTTCGTTTGTTCGTTGGTTCGTTTGTTCGTTGGTTCGTTGGTTCGTTGGTTCGTTGGTTCGTTGGTTCGTTGGTTCGTTGGTTCGTTGGTTCGTTGGTTCGTTGGTTCGTTGGTTCGTTGTTTCGTTGTTTCGTTGTTTCGTTGTTTCGTTGTTTCGTTGTTCGTGTTTCGTTGTTTCGTTGTTTCGTTGTTTCGTTGTTTCGTTGTTTCGTTGTTTCGTTGTTTCGTTGTTTCGTTGTTTCGTTGTTTGTGTTCGTTGTTTCGTTGTTTCGTTGTTTCGTTGTTTCGTTGTTTCGTTGTTTCGTTGTTTCGTTGTTTCGTTGTTTCGTTGTTTCGTTGTTTCGTTGTTTCGTTGTTTCGTTGTTTCGTTGTTTCGTTGTTTCGTTGTTTCGTTGTTTCGTTGTTTCGTTGTTTCGTTGTTTCGTTGTTTCGTTGTTTCGTTGTTTCGTTGTTTCGTTGTTTCGTTGTTTCGTTGTTTCGTTGTTTCGTTGTTTCGTTGTTTCGTTGTTTCGTTGGTTCTTTTGTTTCTTTGTCACGTTGTTCGTTTGTTCGTTTGTTCGTTTGTTCGTTGGTATTGGTCCGTTGGTTCGTTGGTTCGTTGGTTCGTTGGTTCGTTGGTTCGTTGGTTCGTTGGTTCGTTGGTTCGTTGGTTCGTTGGTTCGTTGGTTCGTTGTTTCATTTGTTCGTTGGTTCGTTGGTTCGTTGGTTCGTTGGTTCGTTGGTTCGTTGGTTGGTTGGTTCGTTGGTTCGTTGTTTCGTTGGTTCGTTTGTTCGTTTGTTCGTTTGTTCGTTTGTTCGTTTCTTCGTTTGTTCGTTTGTTCGTTGGTTCGTTGGTTCGTTGGTTCGTTGGTTCGTTGTTCGTTGGTTCGTTGGTTCGTTGGTTCGTTGGTTCGTTGGTTCGTTGTTTCGTTGTTTCGTTGTTTCGTTGTTCCGTTGTTTCGTTGTTTCGTTGTTTCGTTGTTTCGTTGTTTCGTTGTTTCGTTGTTTCGTTGTTTCGTTGTTTCGTTGTTTCGTTGTTTCGTTGTTTCGTTGTTTCGTTGTTTCGTTGTTTCGTTGTTTCGTTGTTTCGTTGTTTCGTTGTTTCGTTGTTTCGTTGTTTCGTTGTTTCGTTGTTTCGTTGTTTCGTTGTTTCGTTGTTTCGTTGTTTCGTTGTTTCGTTGTTTCGTTGTTTCGTTGTTTCGTTGTTTCGTTGTTTCGTTGTTTCGTTGTTTCGTTGTTTCGTTGGTTCTTTTGTTTCTTTGTCACTTTGTTCGTTTGTTCGTTTGTTCGTTTGTTCGTTTGTTCGTTGGTTCGTTTGTTCGTTGGTTCGTTGGTTCGTTGGTTCGTTGTTTCGTTGGTTCGTTGGTTCGTTGGTTCGTTTGTTCGTTGGTTCGTTGGTTCGTTGGTTCGTTGGTTCGTTGGTTCGTTGGTTCGTTGGTTCGTTGGTTCGTTTGTTCGTTGGTTCGTTGGTTCGTTGTTTCGTTGTTTCGTTGTTTCGTTGTTTCGTTGTTTCCTTGTTTCGTTGTTTCGTTGTTTCGTTGTTTCGTTGTTTCGTTGTTTCGTTGTTTCGTTGTTTCGTTGTTTCGTTGTTTCGTTGTTTCGTTGTTTCGTTGTTTCGTTGTTTCGTTGTTTCGTTGTTTCGTTGTTTCGTTGTTTCGTTGTTTCGTTGTTTCGTTGTTTCGTTGTTTCGTTGTTTCGTTGTTTCGTTGTTTCGTTGTTTCGTTGTTTCGTTGTTTCGTTGTTTCGTTGTTTCGTTGTTTCGTTGTTTCGTTGTTTCGTTGTTTCGTTGTTTCGTTGTTTCGTTGTTTCGTTGTTTCGTTGTTTCGTTGTTTCGTTGTTTCGTTGTTTCGTTGTTTCGTTGTTTCGTTGTTTCGTTGTTTCGTTGTTTCGTTGTTTCGTTGTTTCGTTGTTTCGTTGTTTCGTTGTTTCGTTGTTTCGTTGTTTCGTTGTTTCGTTGTTTCGTTGTTTCGTTGTTTCGTTGTTTCGTTGTTTCGTTGTTTCGTTGTTTCGTTGTTTCGTTGTTTCGTTGTTTCGTTGTTTCGTTGTTTCGTTGTTTCGTTGTTTCGTTGTTTCGTTGTTTCGTTGTTTCGTTGTTTCGTTGTTTCGTTGTTTCGTTGTTTCGTTGTTTCGTTGTTTCGTTGTTTCGTTGTTTCGTTGTTTCGTTGTTTCGTTGTTTCGTTGTTTCGTTGTTTCGTTGTTTCGTTGTTTCGTTGTTTCGTTGTTTCGTTGTTTCGTTGTTTCGTTGTTTCGTTGTTTCGTTGTTTCGTTGTTTCGTTGTTTCGTTGTTTCGTTGTTTCGTTGTTTCGTTGTTTCGTTGTTTCGTTGGTTCTTTTGTTTCTTTGTCACTTTGTTCGTTTGTTCGTTTGTTCGTTTGTTCGTTTGTTCGTTTGTTCGTTGGTTCGTTTGTTCGTTGGTTCGTTGGTTCGTTGGTTCGTTGGTTCGTTGGTTCGTTGGTTCGTTGGTTCGTTGGTTCGTTTGTTCGTTTGTTCGTTGGTTCGTTGGTTCGTTGGTTCGTTGGTTCGTTGGTTCGTTGGTTCGTTGGTTCGTTGGTTCGTTGGTTCGTTGGTTCGTTTGTTCGTTGGTTCGTTGGTTCGTTGTTTCGTTGTTTCGTTGTTTCCTTGTTTCGTTGTTTCGCTGTTTCGTTGTTTCGTTGTTTCGTTGTTTCGTTGTTTCGTTGTTTCGTTGTTTCGTTGTTTCGTTGTTTCGTTGTTTCGTTGTTTCGTTGTTTCGTTGTTTCGTTGTTTCGTTGTTTCGTTGTTTCGTTGTTTCGTTGTTTCGTTGTTTCGTTGTTTCGTTGTTTCGTTGTTTCGTTGTTTCGTTGTTTCGTTGTTTCGTTGTTTCGTTGTTTCGTTGTTTCGTTGTTTCGTTGTTTCGTTGTTTCGTTGTTTCGTTGTTTCGTTGTTTCGTTGTTTCGTTGTTTCGTTGGTTCTTTTTCTTTCTTTGTCACTTTGTTCGTTTGTTCGTTTGTTCGTTGGTTCGTTGGTTCGTTGGTTCGTTGGTTCGTTGGTTCGTTGGTTCGTTGGTTCGTTGGTTCGTTGTTTCGTTGTTTCGTTGGTTCGTTGGTTCGTTGGTTCGTTGGTTCGTTGTTTCGTTGTTTCGTTGTTTCGTTGTTTCGTTGTTTCGTTGTTTCGTTGTTTCGTTGTTTCGTTGTTTCGTTGTTTCGTTGTTTCGTTGTTTCGTTGTTTCGTTGTTTCGTTGTTTCGTTGTTTCGTTGTTTCGTTGTTTCGTTGTTTCGTTGTTTCGTTGTTTCGTTGTTTCGTTGTTTCGTTGTTTCGTTGTTTCGTTGTTTCGTTGTTTCGTTGTTTCGTTGTTTCGTTGTTTCGTTGTTTCGTTGTTTCGTTGTTTCGTTGTTTCGTTGTTTCGTTGTTTCGTTGTTTCGTTGTTTCGTTGTTTCGTTGTTTCGTTGTTTCGTTGTTTCGTTGTTTCGTTGTTTCGTTGTTTCGTTGTTTCGTTGTTTCGTTGTTTCGTTGTTTCGTTGTTTCGTTGTTTCGTTGTTTCGTTGTTTCGTTGGTTCTTTTCTTTCTTTGTCACTTTGTTCGTTTGTTCGTTTGTTCGTTGGTTCGTTGGTTCGTTGTTTCGTTGTTTCGTTGTTTCGTTGTTTCGTTGTTTCGTTGTTTCGTTGTTTCGTTGTTTCGTTGTTTCGTTGTTTCGTTGTTTCGTTGTTTCGTTGTTTCGTTGTTTCGTTGTTTCGTTGTTTCGTTGTTTCGTTGTTTCGTTGTTTCGTTGTTTCGTTGTTTCGTTGTTTCGTTGTTTCGTTGTTTCGTTGTTTCGTTGTTTCGTTGTTTCGTTGTTTCGTTGTTTCGTTGGTTCTTTTCTTTCTTTGTCACTTTGTTCGTTTGTTCGTTTGTTCGTTGGTTCGTT
>NW_027485573.1:0-34316 GCF_050908995.1 Andrena cerasifolii
AATTGAGCTTTGTAACAGGACAACATGCCGTCGAAAGAGATGGAAAAAAGTAACGTCTCCGGAGAGCAAATCAAAGAGCGAGAAGTGGCGCAGATGTTTCGAGATAGTGACTGTTTAACGAAGAGTCGCACAATTTTCGAACGCCTCTTGAAAGGCCTGCGCCTCTGATTTGATACTTTTAAGCGATGCCTTTGAAGCTGAAATTTAGTATACCTCTTTCCACTTCATGTTCTCCTGATATATTGGCCAAAATCTGGCGAAAATTTCGAGAATACACAAAATTGAGCTTTGTAACAGGACAACATGCCGTCGAAAGAGATGGAACAAAGTAACGTCTCCGGAGAGCAAATCAAAGAGCGAGAAGTGGCGCAGATGTTTCGAGACAGTGATTGTTTAACAACGAGACGCAGAATTTTCAAACGCCTCTTGAAAGGCCTGCGCCTCTTATTTGCAACTTTAAGGCGATGCCTTTGTAGCTGAAATTTAGTATACCTCTTTCCACTTCATGTTCTCCTGATATATTGCCAAAATCTGGCGAAAATTTTCAGAATGCACAAAATTGGGCTTTGTAACAGGAGAACATGCCGTCGAAAGGGATGGCACAAAGTAACGTCTCCGGAGAGCAAATCAAAGAGCGAGATGTGGCGCAGATGTTTCGAGAGAGTGACTGATTAACGAAGAGACGCAGAATTTTCGAACGCCTCTTATTTGCAACTTTAAGCCGATGCATTTGAAGCTGAAATTTAGTATACCTCTTTCGACTTCATGTTCTCCTGATATATTGACCAAAATATGGCGAAAATTTTCAGAATGCACAAAATTGGGCATGTAACACGAGAACATGCCGTCGAAAGAGATGGCACAAAGTAACGTCTCCGGAGAGCAAATCAAAGAGCGAGAAGTGGCGCAGATGTTTCGAGACAGTGACTGTTTAACGAAGAGACGCAGAATTTTCGAACGCCTCCTGAAAGGCGTGCGCCTCTTAATTGCAACTTTTAGGCGATGCATTTGAAGCTGAAATTTAGTATACCTCTTTCCACTTCATGTTCTCCTGATATATTGGCCAAAATCTGGCGAAAATTTTCAGAATGCACAAAATTGGGCTTTGTAACAGGAGAACATGCCGTCGAAAGAGATGGCACAAAGTAACGTCTCCGGAGAGCAAATCGAAGAGCGACAAGTGACGCAGATGTTTCGAGACAGTGACTGTTTAACGAAGACACGCAGAATTTTCGAACGCCTCTTGAAAGGCCTGCGCCTCTTATTTGCAACTTTAAGGCGATGCCTTTGAAGCTGAAATTTAGTATACCTCTTTCCACTTCATGTTCTCCTGATATATTGGCCAAAATCTGGCGAAAATTTTCAGAACGCACAGAATTGGGCTTTGTAGCAGGAGAAAATGCCGTCGAAAGAGATGGCACAAAGTAACGTCTCCGGAGAGCAAATCAGAGAGCGAGAAGTGGCGCAGATGTTTCGAGACAGTGACTGTTTAACGAAGAGACGCAGAATTTTCGAACGCCTCTTGAAAGGCCTGCGCCTCTTATTTGCAACTTTAAGGCGATGCCTTTGAAGCTGAAATTTAGTATACCTCTTTCCACTTCATGTTCTCCTGATATATTGGCCAAAATCTGGCGAAAATTTCGAGAATACACAAAATTGAGCTTTGTAACAGGAAAACATGCCGTCGAAAGAGATGGAACAAAGTAACGTCTCCGGAGAGCAAATCAAAGAGCGAGAAGTGGCGCAGATGTTTCGAGGCAGTGACTGTTTAACGAAGAGACGCAGAATTCTCGAACGCCTCGTGAAAGGCCTGCGCCTCTTATTTGCAACTTTAAGGCGATGCCTTTGAAGCTGAAATTTAGTATACCTCTTTCCACTTCATGTTCTCCTGATATATTGGCCAAAATCTGGCGAAAATTTCGAGAATACACAAAATTGAGCTTTGTAACAGGACAACATGCCGTCGAAAGAGATGGAAAAAAGTAACGTCTCCGGAGAGCAAATCAAAGAGCGAGAAGTGGCGCAGATGTTTCGAGATAGTGACTGTTTAACGAAGAGTCGCACAATTTTCGAACGCCTCTTGAAACGCCTGCGCCTCTGATTTGATACTTTTAAGCGATGCCTTTGAAGCTGAAATTTAGTATACCTCTTTCCACTTCATGTTCTCCTGATATATTGGCCAAAATCTGGCGAAAATTTCGAGAATACACAAAATTGAGCTTTGTAACAGGACAACATGCCGTCGAAAGAGATGGAACAAAGTAACGTCTCCGGAGAGCAAATCAAAGAGCGAGAAGTGGCGCAGATGTTTCGAGACAGTGATTGTTTAACAACGAGACGCAGAATTTTCAAACGCCTCTTGAAAGGCCTGCGCCTCTTATTTGCAACTTTAAGGCGATGCCTTTGTAGCTGAAATTTAGTATACCTCTTTCCACTTCATGTTCTCCTGATATATTGGCCAAAATCTGGCGAAAATTTTCAGAATGCACAGAATTGGGCTTTGTAGCAGGAGAAAATGCCGTCGAAAGAGATGGCACAAAGTAACGTCTCCGGAGAGCAAATCAGAGAGCGAGAAGTGGCGCAGATGTTTCGAGACAGTGACTGTTTAACGAAGAGACGCAGAATTTTCGAACGCCTCTTGAAAGGCCTGCGCCTCTTATTTGCAACTTTAAGGCGATGCCTTTGAAGCTGAAATTTAGTATACCTCTTTCCACTTCATGTTCTCCTGATATATTGGCCAAAATCTGGCGAAAATTTCGAGAATACACAAAATTGAGCTTTGTAACAGGAAAACATGCCGTCGAAAGAGATGGAACAAAGTAACGTCTGCGGAGAGCAAATCAAAGAGCGAGAAGTGGCGCAGATGTTTCGAGGCAGTGACTGTTTAACGAAGAGACGCAGAATTCTCGAACGCCTCGTGAAAGGCCTGCGCCTCTTATTTGCAACTTTAAGGCGATGCCTTTGAAGCTGAAATTTAGTATACCTCTTTCCACTTCATGTTCTCCTGATATATTGGCCAAAATCTGGCGAAAATTTCGAGAATACACAAAATTGAGCTTTGTAACAGGACAACATGCCGTCGAAAGAGATGGAAAAAAGTAACGTCTCCGGAGAGCAAATCAAAGAGCGAGAAGTGGCGCAGATGTTTCGAGATAGTGACTGTTTAACGAAGAGTCGCACAATTTTCGAACGCCTCTTGAAACGCCTGCGCCTCTGATTTGATACTTTTAAGCGATGCCTTTGAAGCTGAAATTTAGTATACCTCTTTCCACTTCATGTTCTCCTGATATATGGGCCAAAATCTGGCGAAAATTTCGAGAATACACAAAATTGAGCTTTGTAACAGGACAACATGCCGTCGAAAGAGATGGAACAAAGTAACGTCTCCGGAGAGCAAATCAAAGAGCGAGAAGTGGCGCAGATGTTTCGAGACAGTGATTGTTTAACAACGAGACGCAGAATTTTCAAACGCCTCTTGAAAGGCCTGCGCCTCTTATTTGCAACTTTAAGGCGATGCCTTTGTAGCTGAAATTTAGTATACCTCTTTCCACTTCATGTTCTCCTGATATATTGGCCAAAATCTGGCGAAAATTTTCAGAATGCACAAAATTGGGCTTTGTAACAGGAGAACATGCCGTCGAAAGAGATGGCACAAAGTAACGTCTCCGGAGAGCAAATCAAAGAGCGACAAGTGACGCAGATGTTTCGAGACAGTGACTGTTTAACGAAGACACGCAGAATTTTCGAACGCCTCTTGAAAGGCCTGCGCCTCTTATTTGCAACTTTAAGGCGATGCCTTTGAAGCTGAAATTCAGTATACCTCTTTCCACTTCATGTCTCCTGATATATTGGCCAAAATCTGGCGAAAATTTTCAGAACGCACAGAATTGGGCTTTGTAGCAGGAGAAAACGCCGTCGAAAGAGATGGCACAAAGTAACGTCTCCGGAGAGCAAATCAGAGAGCGAGAAGTGGCGCAGATGTTTCGAGACAGTGACTGTTTAACGAAGAGACGCAGAATTTTCGAACGCCTCTTGAAAGGCCTGCGCCTCTTATTTGCAACTTTAAGGCGATGCCTTTGAAGCTGAAATTTAGTATACCTCTTTCCACTTCATGTTCTCCTGATATATTGGCCAAAATATGGCGAAAATTTTCAGAATGCACAAAATTGGGCTTTGTAACAGGAGAACATGCCGTCGAAAGAGATGGCACAAAGTAACGTCTCCGGAGAGCAAATCAAAGAGCGAGATGTGGCGCAGATGTTTCGAAACAGTGACTGATTAACGAAGAGACGCAGAATTTTCGAACGCTCTTGAAAGGCGTGCGCCTCTTATTTGCAACTTTAAGGCGATGCCCTTGAAGCTGAAATTTAGTATACCTCTTTCCACTTCATTTTCTCCTGATTTAATGGCGAAAATCTGGCGAAAATTTCGAGAATACACAAAATTGGGCTTTGTATCAGGAGAACATGCCGTCGAAAGAGATGGAACAAAGTAATGTCTCCGGAGAGCAAATCAAAGAGCAAGAAGTGGCGCAGATGTTTCGAGATAGTGACTGTTTAACGAAGAGACGCAGAATTTTCGAACGCCTCTTATTTGCAACTTTAAGGCGATGCCTTTGAAGCTGAAATTTAGTATACCTCTTTCCACTTCATTTTCTCCTGATTTAATGGCGAAAATCTGGCGAAAATTTCGAGAATACACAAAATTGGCTTTGTAACAGGAGAACATGCCGTCGAAAGAGATGGAACAAAGTAATGTCTCCGGAGAGCAAATCAAAGAGCAAGAAGTGGCGCAGATGTTTCGAGATAGTGACTGTTTAACGAAGAGACGCAGAATTTTCGAACGCCTCTTGAAAGGCCTGCGCCTCTTATTTGCAACTATAAGGCGATGCCTTTGAAGCTGAAATTTAGTATACCTCTTTCGACTTCATGTTCTCCTGATATATTGACCAAAATATGGCGAAAATTTTCAGAATGCACAAAATTGGGCATGTAACAGGAGAACATGCCGTCGAAAGAGATGGCACAAAGTAACGTCTCCGGAGAGCAAATCAAAGAGCGAGAAGTGGCGCAGGTGTTTCGAGACAGTGACTGTTTAACGAAGAGACGCAGAATTTTCGAACGCCTCTTGAAAGGCATGCGCCTCTTAATTGCAAGTTTAAGGCGATGCCTTTGAAGCTGAAATTTAGTATACCTCTTTCCACTTCATGTTCTCCTGATATATTGGCCAAAATCTGGCGAAAATTTTCAGAACGCACAGAATTGGGCTTTGTAGCAGGAGAAAATGCCGTCGAAAGAGATGGCACAAAGTAACGTCTCCGGAGAGCAAATCAGAGAGCGAGAAGTGGCGCAGATGTTTCGAGACAGTGACTGTTTAACGAAGAGACGCAGAATTTTCGAACGCCTCTTGAAAGGCCTGCGCCTCTTATTTGCAACTTTAAGGCGATGCCTTTGAAGCTGAAATTTAGTATACCTCTTTCCACTTCATGTTCTCCTGATATATTGGCCAAAATCTGGCGAAAATTTCGAGAATACACAAAATTGAGCTTTGTAACAGGAAAACATGCCGTCGAAAGAGATGGAACAAGTAACGTCTCCGGAGAGCAAATCAAAGAGCGAGAAGTGGCGCAGATGTTTCGAGGCAGTGACTGTTTAACGAAGAGACGCAGAATTCTCGAACGCCTCGTGAAAGGCCTGCGCCTCTTATTTGCAACTTTAAGGCGATGCCTTTGAAGCTGAAATTTAGTATACCTCTTTCCACTTCATGTTCTCCTGATATATTGGCCAAAATCTGGCGAAAATTTCGAGAATACACAAAATTGAGCTTTGTAACAGGACAACATGCCGTCGAAAGAGATGGAAAAAAGTAACGTCTCCGGAGAGCAAATCAAAGAGCGAGAAGTGGCGCAGATGTTTCGAGATAGTGACTGTTTAACGAAGAGTCGCACAATTTTCGAACGCCTCTTGAAACGCCTGCGCCTCTGATTTGATACTTTTAAGCGATGCCTTTGAAGCTGAAATTTAGTATACCTCTTTCCACTTCATGTTCTCCTGATATATTGGCCAAAATCTGGCGAAAATTTCGAGAATACACAAAATTGAGCTTTGTAACAGGACAACATGCCGTCGAAAGAGATGGAACAAAGTAACGTCTCCGGAGAGCAAATCAAAGAGCGAGAAGTGGCGCAGATGTTTCGAGACAGTGATTGTTTAACAACGAGACGCAGAATTTTCAAACGCCTCTTGAAAGGCCTGCGCCTCTTATTTGCAACTTTAAGGCGATGCCTTTGTAGCTGAAATTTAGTATACCTCTTTCCACTTCATGTTCTCCTGATATATTGGCCAAAATCTGGCGAAAATTTTCAGAATGCACAAAATTGGGCTTTGTAACAGGAGAACATGCCGTCGAAAGGGATGGCACAAAGTAACGTCTCCGGAGAGCAAATCAAAGAGCGAGATGTGGCGCAGATGTTTCGAGAGAGTGACTGATTAACGAAGAGACGCAGAATTTTCGAACGCCTCTTATTTGCAACTTTAAGCCGATGCATTTGAAGCTGAAATTTAGTATACCTCTTTCGACTTCATGTTCTCCTGATATATTGACCAAAATATGGCGAAAATTTTCAGAATGCACAAAATTGGGCATGTAACACGAGAACATGCCGTCGAAAGAGATGGCACAAAGTAACGTCTCCGGAGAGCAAATCAAAGAGCGAGAAGTGGCGCAGATGTTTCGAGACAGTGACTGTTTAACGAAGAGACGCAGAATTTTCGAACGCCTCCTGAAAGGCGTGCGCCTCTTAATTGCAACTTTTAGGCGATGCATTTGAAGCTGAAATTTAGTATACCCCTTTCGACTTCATGTTCTCCTGATATATTGACCAAAATATGGCGAAAATTTTCAGAATGCACAAAATTGGGCATGTAACAGGAGAACATGCCGTCGAAAGAGATGGCACAAAGTAACGTCTCCGGAGAGCAAATCAAAGAGCGAGAAGTGGCGCAGATGTTTCGAGGCAGTGACTGTTTAACGAAACGACGCAGAATTCTCGAACGCCTCGTGAAAGGCCTGCGCCTCTTATTTGCAACTTTAAGGCGATGCCTTTGAAGCTGAAATTTAGTATACCTCTTTCCACTTCATGTTCTCCTGATATATTGGCCAAAATCTGGCGAAAATTTCGAGAATACACAAAATTGAGCTTTGTAACAGGACAACATGCCGTCGAAAGAGATGGAAAAAAGTAACGTCTCCGGAGAGCAAATCAAAGAGCGAGAAGTGGCGCAGATGTTTCGAGATAGTGACTGTTTAACGAAGAGTCGCACAATTTTCGAACGCCTCTTGAAAGGCCTGCGCCTCTGATTTGATACTTTTAAGCGATGCCTTTGAAGCTGAAATTTAGTATACCTCTTTCCACTTCATGTTCTCCTGATATATTGGCCAAAATCTGGCGAAAATTTCGAGAATACACAAAATTGGGCTTTGTAACAGGACAACATGCCGTCGAAAGAGATGGAACAAAGTAACGTCTCCGGAGAGCAATCAAAGAGCGAGAAGTGGCGCAGATGTTTCGAGACAGTGACTGTTTAACGAAGAGACGCAGAATTTTCGAACGCCTCTTATTTGCAACTTTAAGCCGATGCATTTGAAGCTGAAATTTAGTATACCTCTTTCGACTTCATGTTCTCCTGATATATTGACCAAAATATGGCGAAAATTTTCAGAATGCACAAAATTGGGCATGTAACACGAGAACATGCCGTCGAAAGAGATGGCACAAAGTAACGTCTCCGGAGAGCAAATCAAAGAGCGAGAAGTGGCGCAGATGTTTCGAGACAGTGACTGTTTAACGAAGACACGCAGAATTTTCGAACACCTCTTGAAAGGCCTGCGCCTCTTATTTGCAACTTTAAGGCGATGCCTTTGAAGCTGAAATTTAGTATACCTCTTTCCACTTCATGTTCTCCTGATATATTGGCCAAAATCTGGCGAAAATTTTCAGAACGCACAGAATTGGGCTTTGTAGCAGGAGAAAATGCCGTCGAAAGAGATGGCACAAAGTAACGTCTCCGGAGAGCAAATCAGAGAGCGAGAAGTGGCGCAGATGTTTCGAGACAGTGACTGTTTAACGAAGAGACGCAGAATTTTCGAACGCCTCTTATTTGCAACTTTAAGCCGATGCATTTGAAGCTGAAATTTAGTATACCTCTTTCGACTTCATGTTCTCCTGATATATTGACCAAAATATGGCGAAAATTTTCAGAATGCACAAAATTGGGCATGTAACACGAGAACATGCCGTCGAAAGAGATGGCACAAAGTAACGTCTCCGGAGAGCAAATCAAAGAGCGAGAAGTGGCGCAGATGTTTCGAGACAGTGACTGTTTAACGAAGAGACGCAGAATTTTCGAACGCCTCTTGAAAGGCGTGCGCCTCTTATTTGCAACTTTTAGGCGATGCATTTGAAGCTGAAATTTAGTATACCCCCTTTCGACTTCATGTTCTCCTGATATATTGACCAAAATATGGCGAAAATTTTCAGAATGCACAAAATTGGGCATGTAACAGGAGAACATGCCGTCGAAAGAGATGGCACAAAGTAACGTCTCCGGAGAGCAAATCAAAGAGCGAGAAGTGGCGCAGATGTTTCGAGGCAGTGACTGTTTAACGAAGAGACGCAGAATTCTCGAACGCCTCGTGAAAGGCCTGCGCCTCTTATTTGCAACTTTAAGGCGATGCCTTTGAAGCTGAAATTTAGTATACCTCTTTCCACTTCATGTTCTCCTGATATATTGGCCAAAATCTGGCGAAAATTTCGAGAATACACAAAATTGAGCTTTGTAACAGGACAACATGCCGTCGAAAGAGATGGAAAAAAGTAACGTCTCCGGAGAGCAAATCAAAGAGCGAGAAGTGGCGCAGATGTTTCGAGACAGTGACTGTTTATCGAAGACACGCAGAATTTTCGAACGCCTCTTGAAAGGCCTGCGCCTCTTATTTGCAACTTTAAGGCGATGCCTTTGAAGCTGAAATTTAGTATACCTCTTTTGACTTCATGTTCTCCTGATATATTGGCCAAAATCTGGCGAAAATTTTCAGAATGCACAAAATTGGGCTTTGTAACAGGAGAACATGCCGTCGAAAGGGATGGCACAAAGTAACGTCTCCGGAGAGCAAATCAAAGAGCGAGATGTGGCGCAGATGTTTCGAGACAGTGACTGATTAACGAAGAGACGCAGAATTTTCGAACGCCTCTTATTTGCAACTTTAAGCCGATGCATTTGAAGCTGAAATTTAGTATACCTCTTTCGACTTCATGTTCTCCTGATATATTGACCAAAATATGGCGAAAATTTTCAGAATGCACAAAATTGGGCATGTAACACGAGAACATGCCGTCGAAAGAGATGGCACAAAGTAACGTCTCCGGAGAGCAAATCAAAGAGCGAGAAGTGGCGCAGATGTTTCGAGACAGTGACTGTTTAACGAAGAGACGCAGAATTTTCGAACGCCTCCTGAAAGGCGTGCGCCTCTTATTTGCAACTTTTAGGCGATGCATTTGAAGCTGAAATTTAGTATACCCCTTTCGACTTCATGTTCTCCTGATATATTGACCAAAATATGGCGAAAATTTTCAGAATGCACAAAATTGGGCATGTAACAGGAGAACATGCCGTCGAAAGAGATGGCACAAAGTAACGTCTCCGGAGAGCAAATCAAAGAGCGAGAAGTGGCGCAGATGTTTCGAGGCAGTGACTGTTTAACGAAGAGACGCAGAATTCTCGAACGCCTCGTGAAAGGCCTGCGCCTCTTATTTGCAACTTTAAGGCGATGCCTTTGAAGCTGAAATTTAGTATACCTCTTTCCACTTCATGTTCTCCTGATATATTGGCCAAAATCTGGCGAAAATTTCGAGAATACACAAAATTGAGCTTTGTAACAGGACAACATGCCGTCGAAAGAGATGGAAAAAAGTAACGTCTCCGGAGAGCAAATCAAAGAGCGAGAAGTGGCGCAGATGTTTCGAGATAGTGACTGTTTAACGAAGAGTCGCACAATTTTCGAACGCCTCTTGAAAGGCCTGCGCCTCTGATTTGATACTTTTAAGCGATGCCTTTGAAGCTGAAATTTAGTATACCTCTTTCCACTTCATGTTCTCCTGATATATTGGCCAAAATCTGGCGAAAATTTCGAGAATACACAAAATTGAGCTTTGTAACAGGACAACATGCCGTCGAAAGAGATGGAACAAAGTAACGTCTCCGGAGAGCAAATCAAAGAGCGAGAAGTGGCGCAGATGTTTCGAGACAGTGATTGTTTAACAACGAGACGCAGAATTTTCAAACGCCTCTTGAAAGGCCTGCGCCTCTTATTTGCAACTTTAAGGCGATGCCTTTGTAGCTGAAATTTAGTATACCTCTTTCCACTTCATGTTCTCCTGATATATTGGCCAAAATCTGGCGAAAATTTTCAGAATGCACAAAATTGGGCTTTGTAACAGGAGAACATGCCGTCGAAAGGGATGGCACAAAGTAACGTCTCCGGAGAGCAAATCAAAGAGCGAGATGTGGCGCAGATGTTTCGAGAGAGTGACTGATTAACGAAGAGACGCAGAATTTTCGAACGCCTCTTATTTGCAACTTTAAGCCGATGCATTTGAAGCTGAAATTTAGTATACCTCTTTCGACTTCATGTTCTCCTGATATATTGACCAAAATATGGCGAAAATTTTCAGAATGCACAAAATTGGGCATGTAACACGAGAACATGCCGTCGAAAGAGATGGCACAAAGTAACGTCTCCGGAGAGCAAATCAAAGAGCGAGAAGTGGCGCAGATGTTTCGAGACAGTGACTGTTTAACGAAGAGACGCAGAATTTTCGAACGCCTCCTGAAAGGCGTGCGCCTCTTAATTGCAACTTTTAGGCGATGCATTTGAAGCTGAAATTTAGTATACCTCTTTCCACTTCATGTTCTCCTGATATATTGGCCAAAATCTGGCGAAAATTTTCAGAATGCACAAAATTGGGCTTTGTAACAGGAGAACATGCCGTCGAAAGAGATGGCACAAAGTAACGTCTCCGGAGAGCAAATCAAAGAGCGACAAGTGACGCAGATGTTTCGAGACAGTGACTGTTTAACGAAGACACGCAGAATTTTCGAACGCCTCTTGAAAGGCCTGCGCCTCTTATTTGCAACTTTAAGGCGATGCCTTTGAAGCTGAAATTTAGTATACCTCTTTCCACTTCATGTTCTCCTGATATATTGGCCAAAATCTGGCGAAAATTTTCAGAACGCACAGAATTGGGCTTTGTAGCAGGAGAAAATGCCGTCGAAAGAGATGGCACAAAGTAACGTCTCCGGAGAGCAAATCAGAGAGCGAGAAGTGGCGCAGATGTTTCGAGACAGTGACTGTTTAACGAAGAGACGCAGAATTTTCGAACGCCTCTTGAAAGGCCTGCGCCTCTTATTTGCAACTTTAAGGCGATGCCTTTGAAGCTGAAATTTAGTATACCTCTTTCCACTTCATGTTCTCCTGATATATTGGCCAAAATCTGGCGAAAATTTCGAGAATACACAAAATTGAGCTTTGTAACAGGAAAACATGCCGTCGAAAGAGATGGAACAAAGTAACGTCTCCGGAGAGCAAATCAAAGAGCGAGAAGTGGCGCAGATGTTTCGAGGCAGTGACTGTTTAACGAAGAGACGCAGAATTCTCGAACGCCTCGTGAAAGGCCTGCGCCTCTTATTTGCAACTTTAAGGCGATGCCTTTGAAGCTGAAATTTAGTATACCTCTTTCCACTTCATGTTCTCCTGATATATTGGCCAAAATCTGGCGAAAATTTCGAGAATACACAAAATTGAGCTTTGTAACAGGAGAACATGCCGTCGAAAGAGATGGCACAAAGTAACGTCTCCGGAGAGCAAATCAAAGAGCGAGAAGTGGCGCAGATGTTTCGAGACAGTGACTGTTTAACGAAGACACGCAGAATTTTCGAACGCCTCTTGAAAGGCCTGCGCCTCTTATTTGCAACTTTAAGGCGATGCCTTTGAAGCTGAAATTCAGTATACCTCTTTCCACTTCATGTTCTCCTGATATATTGGCCAAAATCTGGCGAAAATTTTCAGAACGCACAGAATTGGGCTTTGTAGCAGGAGAAAACGCCGTCGAAAGAGATGGCACAAAGTAACGTCTCCGGAGAGCAAATCAGAGAGCGAGAAGTGGCGCAGATGTTTCGAGACAGTGACTGTTTAACGAAGAGACGCAGAATTTTCGAACGCCTCTTGAAAGGCCTGCGCCTCTTATTTGCAACTTTAAGGCGATGCCTTTGAAGCTGAAATTTAGTATACCTCTTTCCACTTCATGTTCTCCGGATATATTGGCCAAAATCTGGCGAAAATTTTCAGAATGCACAAAATTGGGCTTTGTAACAGGAGAACATGCCGTCGAAAGAGATGGCACAAAGTAACGTCTCCGGAGAGCAAATCAAAGAGCGAGATGTGGCGCAGATATTTCGAAACAGTGACTGTTTAACGAAGAGACGCAGAATATTCGAACGCCTCTTGAAAGGCCTGCGCCTCTTATTTGCAACTTTAAGGCGATGCCTTTGAAGCTGAAATTTAGTATACCTCTTTCCACTTCATGTTCTCCTGATATATTGGCCAAAATCTGGCGAAAATTTTCAGAACGCACAGAATTGGGCTTTGTAGCAGGAGAAAATGCCGTCGAAAGAGATGGCACAAAGTAACGTCTCCGGAGAGCAAATCAGAGAGCGAGAAGTGGCGCAGATGTTTCGAGACAGTGACTGTTTAACGAAGAGACGCAGAATTTTCGAACGCCTCTTGAAAGGCCTGCGCCTCTTATTTGCAACTTTAAGGCGATGCCTTTGAAGCTGAAATTTAGTATACCTCTTTCCACTTCATGTTCTCCTGATATATTGGCCAAAATCTGGCGAAAATTTCGAGAATACACAAAATTGAGCTTTGTAACAGGAAAACATGCCGTCGAAAGAGATGGAACAAAGTAACGTCTCCGGAGAGCAAATCAAAGAGCGAGAAGTGGCGCAGATGTTTCGAGGCAGTGACTGTTTAACGAAGAGACGCAGAATTCTCGAACGCCTCGTGAAAGGCCTGCGCCTCTTATTTGCAACTTTAAGGCGATGCCTTTGAAGCTGAAATTTAGTATACCTCTTTCCACTTCATGTTCTCCTGATATATTGGCCAAAATCTGGCGAAAATTTCGAGAATACACAAAATTGAGCTTTGTAACAGGACAACATGCCGTCGAAAGAGATGGAAAAAAGTAACGTCTCCGGAGAGCAAATCAAAGAGCGAGAAGTGGCGCAGATGTTTCGAGATAGTGACTGTTTAACGAAGAGTCGCACAATTTTCGAACGCCTCTTGAAACGCCTGCGCCTCTGATTTGATACTTTTAAGCGATGCCTTTGAAGCTGAAATTTAGTATACCTCTTTCCACTTCATGTTCTCCTGATATATTGGCCAAAATCTGGCGAAAATTTCGAGAATACACAAAATTGAGCTTTGTAACAGGACAACATGCCGTCGAAAGAGATGGAACAAAGTAACGTCTCCGGAGAGCAAATCAAAGAGCGAGAAGTGGCGCAGATGTTTCGAGACAGTGATTGTTTAACAACGAGACGCAGAATTTTCAAACGCCTCTTGAAAGGCCTGCGCCTCTTATTTGCAACTTTAAGGCGATGCCTTTGTAGCTGAAATTTAGTATACCTCTTTCCACTTCATGTTCTCCTGATATATTGGCCAAAATCTGGCGAAAATTTTCAGAATGCACAGAATTGGGCTTTGTAGCAGGAGAAAATGCCGTCGAAAGAGATGGCACAAAGTAACGTCTCCGGAGAGCAAATCAGAGAGCGAGAAGTGGCGCAGATGTTTCGAGACAGTGACTGTTTAACGAAGAGACGCAGAATTTTCGAACGCCTCTTGAAAGGCCTGCGCCTCTTATTTGCAACTTTAAGGCGATGCCTTTGAAGCTGAAATTTAGTATACCTCTTTCCACTTCATGTTCTCCTGATATATTGGCCAAAATCTGGCGAAAATTTCGAGAATACACAAAATTGAGCTTTGTAACAGGAAAACATGCCGTCGAAAGAGATGGAACAAAGTAACGTCTGCGGAGAGCAAATCAAAGAGCGAGAAGTGGCGCAGATGTTTCGAGGCAGTGACTGTTTAACGAAGAGACGCAGAATTCTCGAACGCCTCGTGAAAGGCCTGCGCCTCTTATTTGCAACTTTAAGGCGATGCCTTTGAAGCTGAAATTTAGTATACCTCTTTCCACTTCATGTTCTCCTGATATATTGGCCAAAATCTGGCGAAAATTTCGAGAATACACAAAATTGAGCTTTGTAACAGGACAACATGCCGTCGAAAGAGATGGAAAAAAGTAACGTCTCCGGAGAGCAAATCAAAGAGCGAGAAGTGGCGCAGATGTTTCGAGATAGTGACTGTTTAACGAAGAGTCGCACAATTTTCGAACGCCTCTTGAAACGCCTGCGCCTCTGATTTGATACTTTTAAGCGATGCCTTTGAAGCTGAAATTTAGTATACCTCTTTCCACTTCATGTTCTCCTGATATATTGGCCAAAATCTGGCGAAAATTTCGAGAATACACAAAATTGAGCTTTGTAACAGGACAACATGCCGTCGAAAGAGATGGAACAAAGTAACGTCTCCGGAGAGCAAATCAAAGAGCGAGAAGTGGCGCAGATGTTTCGAGACAGTGATTGTTTAACAACGAGACGCAGAATTTTCAAACGCCTCTTGAAAGGCCTGCGCCTCTTATTTGCAACTTTAAGGCGATGCCTTTGTAGCTGAAATTTAGTATACCTCTTTCCACTTCATGTTCTCCTGATATATTGGCCAAAATCTGGCGAAAATTTTCAGAATGCACAAAATTGGGCTTTGTAACAGGAGAACATGCCGTCGAAAGAGATGGCACAAAGTAACGTCTCCGGAGAGCAAATCAAAGAGCGACAAGTGACGCAGATGTTTCGAGACAGTGACTGTTTAACGAAGACACGCAGAATTTTCGAACGCCTCTTGAAAGGCCTGCGCCTCTTATTTGCAACTTTAAGGCGATGCCTTTGAAGCTGAAATTCAGTATACCTCTTTCCACTTCATGTTCTCCTGATATATTGGCCAAAATCTGGCGAAAATTTTCAGAACGCACAGAATTGGGCTTTGTAGCAGGAGAAAACGCCGTCGAAAGAGATGGCACAAAGTAACGTCTCCGGAGAGCAAATCAGAGAGCGAGAAGTGGCGCAGATGTTTCGAGACAGTGACTGTTTAACGAAGAGACGCAGAATTTTCGAACGCCTCTTGAAAGGCCTGCGCCTCTTATTTGCAACTTTAAGGCGATGCCTTTGAAGCTGAAATTTAGTATACCTCTTTCCACTTCATGTTCTCCGGATATATTGGCCAAAATCTGGCGAAAATTTTCAGAATGCACAAAATTGGGCTTTGTAACAGGAGAACATGCCGTCGAAAGAGATGGCACAAAGTAACGTCTCCGGAGAGCAAATCAAAGAGCGAGATGTGGCGCAGATATTTCGAAACAGTGACTGTTTAACGAAGAGACGCAGAATATTCGAACGCCTCTTGAAAGGCCTGCGCCTCTTATTTGCAACTTTAAGGCGATGCCTTTGAAGCTGAAATTTAGTATACCTCTTTCCACTTCATGTTCTCCTGATATATTGGCCAAAATATGGCGAAAATTTTCAGAATGCACAAAATTGGGCTTTGTAACAGGAGAACATGCCGTCGAAAGAGATGGCACAAAGTAACGTCTCCGGAGAGCAAATCAAAGAGCGAGATGTGGCGCAGATGTTTCGAAACAGTGACTGATTAACGAAGAGACGCAGAATTTTCGAACGCTCTTGAAAGGCGTGCGCCTCTTATTTGCAACTTTAAGGCGATGCCCTTGAAGCTGAAATTTAGTATACCTCTTTCCACTTCATTTTCTCCTGATTTAATGGCGAAAATCTGGCGAAAATTTCGAGAATACACAAAATTGGGCTTTGTATCAGGAGAACATGCCGTCGAAAGAGATGGAACAAAGTAATGTCTCCGGAGAGCAAATCAAAGAGCAAGAAGTGGCGCAGATGTTTCGAGATAGTGACTGTTTAACGAAGAGACGCAGAATTTTCGAACGCCTCTTATTTGCAACTTTAAGGCGATGCCTTTGAAGCTGAAATTTAGTATACCTCTTTCCACTTCATTTTCTCCTGATTTAATGGCGAAAATCTGGCGAAAATTTCGAGAATACACAAAATTGGGCTTTGTAACAGGAGAACATGCCGTCGAAAGAGATGGAACAAAGTAATGTCTCCGGAGAGCAAATCAAAGAGCAAGAAGTGGCGCAGATGTTTCGAGATAGTGACTGTTTAACGAAGAGACGCAGAATTTTCGAACGCCTCTTGAAAGGCCTGCGCCTCTTATTTGCAACTATAAGGCGATGCCTTTGAAGCTGAAATTTAGTATACCTCTTTCGACTTCATGTTCTCCTGATATATTGACCAAAATATGGCGAAAATTTTCAGAATGCACAAAATTGGGCATGTAACAGGAGAACATGCCGTCGAAAGAGATGGCACAAAGTAACGTCTCCGGAGAGCAAATCAAAGAGCGAGAAGTGGCGCAGGTGTTTCGAGACAGTGACTGTTTAACGAAGAGACGCAGAATTTTCGAACGCCTCTTGAAAGGCATGCGCCTCTTAATTGCAAGTTTAAGGCGATGCCTTTGAAGCTGAAATTTAGTATACCTCTTTCCACTTCATGTTCTCCTGATATATTGGCCAAAATCTGGCGAAAATTTTCAGAATGCACAAAATTGGGCTTTGTAACAGGAGAACATGCCGTCGAAAGAGATGGCACAAAGTAACGTCTCCGGAGAGCAAATCAAAGAGCGAGAAGTGGCGCAGATGTTTCGAGACAATGACTGTTTAACGAAGAGACGCAGAATTTTCGAACGCCTCTTGAAAGGCCTGCGCCTCTTATTTGCAACTTTAAGGCGATGCCTTTGAAGCTGAAATTTAGTATACCTCTTTCCACTTCATGTTCTCCTGATATATTGGCCAAAATCTGGCGAAAATTTTCAGAATGCACAAAATTGGGCTTTGTAACAGGAGAACATGCCGTCGAAAGAGATGGCACAAAGTAACGTCTCCGGAGAGCAAATCAAAGAGCGAGAAGTGGCGCAGATGTTTCGAGACAGTGACTGTTTAACGAAGAGACGCAGAATTTCGAACGCCTCATGAAAGGCCTGCGCCTCTTATTTGCAACTATAAGGCGATGCCTTTGAAGCTGAAATTTAGTATACCTGTTTCCACTTCATGTTCTCCTGATATATTGGCCAAAATCTGGCGAAAATTTTCAGAATGCACAGAATTGGGCTTTGTAGCAGGAGAAAATGCCGTCGAAAGAGATGGCACAAAGTAACGTCTCCGGAGAGCAAATCAAAGAGCGAGAAGTGGCGCAGATGTTTCGAGACAGTGACTGTTTAACGAAGAGACGCAGAATTTTCGAACGCCTCTTGAAAGGCCTGCGCCTCTTATTTGCAACTTTAAGGTGATGCCTTTGAAGCTGAAATTTAGTATACCTCTTTCCACTTCATGTTCTCCTGATATATTGGACAAAATCTGGCGAAAATTTTCAGAATGCACAAAATTGTGCTTTGTAACAGGAGAACATGCCGTCGAAAGAGATGGCACAAAGTAACGTCTCCGGAGAGCAAATCAAAGAGCGAGAAGTGGCGCAGATGTTTCGAGACAGTGACTGTTTAACGAAGAGACGCAGAATTTTCGAACGCCTCTTGAAAGGCCTGCGCCTCTTATTTGCAACTTTAAGGCGATGCCTTTGAAGCTGAAATTTAGTATACCTCTTTCCACTTCATTTTCTCCTGATATATTGGCCAAAATCTGGCGAAAATTTCGAGAATACACAAAATTGTGCTTTGTAACAGGACAACATGCCGTCGAAAGAGATGGCACAAAGTAACGTCTCCGGAGAGCAAATCAAAGAGCGAGATGTGGCGCAGATGTTTCGAGACAGTGACTGATTAACGACGAGACGCAGAATTTTCGAACGCCTCTTGAAAGGCGTGCGCCTCTTATTTGCAACTTTAAGGCGATGCCTTTGAAGCTGAAATTTAGTATACCTCTTTTGAATTCATTTTCTCCTGATTAAATGGCCAAAATCTGGCGAAAATTTCGAGAATGCACAAAATTGGGCTTTGTAATAGGAGAACATGCCGTCGAAAGAGATGGCACAAAGTAACGTCTCCGGAGAGCAAATCAAAGAGCGAGAAGTGGCGCAGGTGTTTCGAGACAGTGACTGTTTAACGAAGAGACGCAGAATTTTCGAACGCCTCTTGAAAGGCATGCGCCTCTTAATTGCAACTTTAAGGCGATGCCTTTGAAGCTGAAATTTAGTATACCTCTTTCCACTTCATGTTCTCCTGATATATTGGCCAAAATCTGGCGAAAATTTTCAGAACGCACAAAATTGGGCTTTGTAACAGGAGAACATGCCGTCGAAAGAGATGGCACAAAGTAACGTCTCCGGAGAGCAAATCAAAGAGCTAGAAGTGGCGCAGATGTTTCGAGACAGTGACTGTTTAACGAAGAGACGCAGAATTTTCGAACGCCTCTTGAAAGGCCTGCGCCTCTTATTTGCAACTTTAAGGTGATGCCTTTGAAGCTGAAATTTAGTATACCTCTTTCCACTTCATGTTCTCCTGATATATTGACCAAAATATGGCGAAAATTTTCAGAATGCACAAAATTGGGCATGTAACAGGAGAACATGCCGTCGAAAGAGATGGCACAAAGTAACGTCTCCGAAGAGCAAATCAAAGAGCGAGAAGTGGCGCAGATGTTTCGAGGCAGTGACTGTTTAACGAAGAGACGCAGAATTCTCGAACGCCTCGTGAAAGGCCTGCGCCTCTTATTTGCAACTTTAAGGCGATGCCTTTGAAGCTGAAATTTAGTATACCTCTTTCCACTTCATGTTCTCCTGATATATTGGCCAAAATCTGGCGAAAATTTCGAGAATACACAAAATTGGGCTTTGTAACAGGAAAACATGCCGTCGAAAGAGATGGAAAAAAGTAACGTCTCCGGAGAGCAAATCAAAGAGCGAGAAGTGGCGCAGATGTTTCGAGATAGTGACTGTTTAACGAAGAGTCGCACAATTTTCGAACGCCTCTTGAAAGGCCTGCGCCTCTGATTTGATACTTTTAAGCGATGCCTTTGAAGCTGAAATTTAGTATTCCTCTTTCCACTTCATGTTCTCCTGATATATTGGCCAAAATCTGGCGAAAATTTTCAGAATGCACAAAATTGGGCTTTGTAACAGGAGAACATGCCGTCGAAAGAGATGGCACAAAGTAACGTCTCCGGAGAGCAAATCAAAGAGCGACAAGTGACGCAGATGTTTCGAGACAGTGACTGTTTAACGAAGAGACGCAGAATTTTCGAACGCCTCTTGAAAGGCATGCGCCTCTTAATTGCAACTTTAAGGCGATGCCTTTGAAGCTGAAATTTAGTATACCTCTTTCCACTTCATGTTCTCCTGATATATTGGCCAAAATCTGGCGAAAATTTTCAGAACGCACAAAATTGGGCTTTGTAACAGGAGAACATGCCGTCGAAAGAGATGGCACAAAGTAACGTCTCCGGAGAGCAAATCAAAGAGCGAGAAGTGGCGCAGATGTTTCGAGACAGTGACTGTTTAACGAAGAGACGCAGAATTTTCGAACGCCTCTTGAAAGGCCTGCGCCTCTTATTTGCAACTTTAAGGTGATGCCTTTGAAGCTGAAATTTAGTATACCTCTTTCCACTTCATGTTCTCCTGATATATTGACCAAAATATGGCGAAAATTTTCAGAATGCACAAAATTGGGCATGTAACAGGAGAACATGCCGTCGAAAGAGATGGCACAAAGTAACGTCTCCGGAGAGCAAATCAAAGAGCGAGAAGTGGCGCAGATGTTTCGAGGCAGTGACTGTTTAACGAAGAGACGCAGAATTCTCGAACGCCTCGTGAAAGGCCTGCGCCTCTTATTTGCAACTTTAAGGCGATGCCTTTGAAGCTGAAATTTAGTATACCTCTTTCCACTTCATGTTCTCCTGATATATTGGCCAAAATCTGGCGAAAATTTCGAGAATACACAAAATTGGGCTTTGTAACAGGAAAACATGCCGTCGAAAGAGATGGAAAAAAGTAACGTCTCCGGAGAGCAAATCAAAGAGCGAGAAGTGGCGCAGATGTTTCGAGATAGTGACTGTTTAACGAAGAGTCGCACAATTTTCGAACGCCTCTTGAAAGGCCTGCGCCTCTGATTTGATACTTTTAAGCGATGCCTTTGAAGCTGAAATTTAGTATTCCTCTTTCCACTTCATGTTCTCCTGATATATTGGCCAAAATCTGGCGAAAATTTTCAGAATGCACAAAATTGGGCTTTGTAACAGGAGAACATGCCGTCGAAAGAGATGGCACAAAGTAACGTCTCCGGAGAGCAAATCAAAGAGCGACAAGTGACGCAGATGTTTCGAGACAGTGACTGTTTAACGAAGACACGCAGAATTTTCGAACGCCTCTTGAAAGGCCTGCGCCTCTTATTTGCAACTTTAAGGCGATGCCTTTGAAGCTGAAATTTAGTATACCTCTTTCCACTTCATGTTCTCCTGATATATTGGCCAAAATCTGGCGAAAATTTTCAGAACGCACAGAATTGGGCTTTGTAGCAGGAGAAAATGCCGTCGAAAGAGATGGCACAAAGTAACGTCTCCGGAGAGCAAATCAGAGAGCGAGAAGTGGCGCAGATGTTTCGAGACAGTGACTGTTTAACGAAGAGACGCAGAATTTTCGAACGCCTCTTGAAAGGCCTGCGCCTCTTATTTGCAACTTTAAGGCGATGCCTTTGAAGCTGAAATTTAGTATACCTCTTTCCACTTCATGTTCTCCTGATATATTGGCCAAAATCTGGCGAAAATTTCGAGAATACACAAAATTGGGCTTTGTATCAGGAGAACATGCCGTCGAAAGAGATGGAACAAAGTAATGTCTCCGGAGAGCAAATCAAAGAGCAAGAAGTGGCGCAGATGTTTCGAGATAGTGACTGTTTAACGAAGAGACGCAGAATTTTCGAACGCCTCTTATTTGCAACTTTAAGGCGATGCCTTTGAAGCTGAAATTTAGTATACCTCTTTCCACTTCATTTTCTCCTGATTTAATGGCGAAAATCTGGCGAAAATTTCGAGAATACACAAAATTGGGCTTTGTAACAGGAGAACATGCCGTCGAAAGAGATGGAACAAAGTAATGTCTCCGGAGAGCAAATCAAAGAGCAAGAAGTGGCGCAGATGTTTCGAGATAGTGACTGTTTAACGAAGAGACGCAGAATTTTCGAACGCCTCTTGAAAGGCCTGCGCCTCTTATTTGCAACTATAAGGCGATGCCTTTGAAGCTGAAATTTAGTATACCTCTTTCGACTTCATGTTCTCCTGATATATTGACCAAAATATGGCGAAAATTTTCAGAATGCACAAAATTGGGCATGTAACAGGAGAACATGCCGTCGAAAGAGATGGCACAAAGTAACGTCTCCGGAGAGCAAATCAAAGAGCGAGAAGTGGCGCAGGTGTTTCGAGACAGTGACTGTTTAACGAAGAGACGCAGAATTTTCGAACGCCTCTTGAAAGGCATGCGCCTCTTAATTGCAAGTTTAAGGCGATGCCTTTGAAGCTGAAATTTAGTATACCTCTTTCCACTTCATGTTCTCCTGATATATTGGCCAAAATCTGGCGAAAATTTTCAGAATGCACAAAATTGGGCTTTGTAACAGGAGAACATGCCGTCGAAAGAGATGGCACAAAGTAACGTCTCCGGAGAGCAAATCAAAGAGCGAGAAGTGGCGCAGATGTTTCGAGACAATGACTGTTTAACGAAGAGACGCAGAATTTTCGAACGCCTCTTGAAAGGCCTGCGCCTCTTATTTGCAACTTTAAGGCGATGCCTTTGAAGCTGAAATTTAGTATACCTCTTTCCACTTCATGTTCTCCTGATATATTGGCCAAAATCTGGCGAAAATTTTCAGAATGCACAAAATTGGGCTTTGTAACAGGAGAACATGCCGTCGAAAGAGATGGCACAAAGTAACGTCTCCGGAGAGCAAATCAAAGAGCGAGAAGTGGCGCAGATGTTTCGAGACAGTGACTGTTTAACGAAGAGACGCAGAATTTCGAACGCCTCATGAAAGGCCTGCGCCTCTTATTTGCAACTATAAGGCGATGCCTTTGAAGCTGAAATTTAGTATACCTGTTTCCACTTCATGTTCTCCTGATATATTGGCCAAAATCTGGCGAAAATTTTCAGAATGCACAGAATTGGGCTTTGTAGCAGGAGAAAATGCCGTCGAAAGAGATGGCACAAAGTAACGTCTCCGGAGAGCAAATCAAAGAGCGAGAAGTGGCGCAGATGTTTCGAGACAGTGACTGTTTAACGAAGAGACGCAGAATTTTCGAACGCCTCTTGAAAGGCCTGCGCCTCTTATTTGCAACTTTAAGGTGATGCCTTTGAAGCTGAAATTTAGTATACCTCTTTCCACTTCATGTTCTCCTGATATATTGGACAAAATCTGGCGAAAATTTTCAGAATGCACAAAATTGTGCTTTGTAACAGGAGAACATGCCGTCGAAAGAGATGGCACAAAGTAACGTCTCCGGAGAGCAAATCAAAGAGCGAGAAGTGGCGCAGATGTTTCGAGACAGTGACTGTTTAACGAAGAGACGCAGAATTTTCGAACGCCTCTTGAAAGGCCTGCGCCTCTTATTTGCAACTTTAAGGCGATGCCTTTGAAGCTGAAATTTAGTATACCTCTTTCCACTTCATTTTCTCCTGATATATTGGCCAAAATCTGGCGAAAATTTCGAGAATACACAAAATTGTGCTTTGTAACAGGACAACATGCCGTCGAAAGAGATGGCACAAAGTAACGTCTCCGGAGAGCAAATCAAAGAGCGAGATGTGGCGCAGATGTTTCGAGACAGTGACTGATTAACGACGAGACGCAGAATTTTCGAACGCCTCTTGAAAGGCGTGCGCCTCTTATTTGCAACTTTAAGGCGATGCCTTTGAAGCTGAAATTTAGTATACCTCTTTTGAATTCATTTTCTCCTGATTAAATGGCCAAAATCTGGCGAAAATTTCGAGAATGCACAAAATTGGGCTTTGTAATAGGAGAACATGCCGTCGAAAGAGATGGCACAAAGTAACGTCTCCGGAGAGCAAATCAAAGAGCGAGAAGTGGCGCAGGTGTTTCGAGACAGTGACTGTTTAACGAAGAGACGCAGAATTTTCGAACGCCTCTTGAAAGGCATGCGCCTCTTAATTGCAACTTTAAGGCGATGCCTTTGAAGCTGAAATTTAGTATACCTCTTTCCACTTCATGTTCTCCTGATATATTGGCCAAAATCTGGCGAAAATTTTCAGAACGCACAAAATTGGGCTTTGTAACAGGAGAACATGCCGTCGAAAGAGATGGCACAAAGTAACGTCTCCGGAGAGCAAATCAAAGAGCTAGAAGTGGCGCAGATGTTTCGAGACAGTGACTGTTTAACGAAGAGACGCAGAATTTTCGAACGCCTCTTGAAAGGCCTGCGCCTCTTATTTGCAACTTTAAGGTGATGCCTTTGAAGCTGAAATTTAGTATACCTCTTTCCACTTCATGTTCTCCTGATATATTGACCAAAATATGGCGAAAATTTTCA
Organism: Andrena cerasifolii; assembly: GCF_050908995.1. Classification (NCBI taxonomy): domain Eukaryota; kingdom Metazoa; phylum Arthropoda; class Insecta; order Hymenoptera; family Andrenidae; genus Andrena; species Andrena cerasifolii. Next base: position 23,801 of record NW_027485573.1, read on the forward strand.
GAATGCACAAAATTGGGCATGTAACAGGAGAACATGCCGTCGAAAGAGATGGCACAAAGTAACGTCTCCGAAGAGCAAATCAAAGAGCGAGAAGTGGCGCAGATGTTTCGAGGCAGTGACTGTTTAACGAAGAGACGCAGAATTCTCGAACGCCTCGTGAAAGGCCTGCGCCTCTTATTTGCAACTTTAAGGCGATGCCTTTGAAGCTGAAATTTAGTATACCTCTTTCCACTTCATGTTCTCCTGATATATTGGCCAAAATCTGGCGAAAATTTCGAGAATACACAAAATTGGGCTTTGTAACAGGAAAACATGCCGTCGAAAGAGATGGAAAAAAGTAACGTCTCCGGAGAGCAAATCAAAGAGCGAGAAGTGGCGCAGATGTTTCGAGATAGTGACTGTTTAACGAAGAGTCGCACAATTTTCGAACGCCTCTTGAAAGGCCTGCGCCTCTGATTTGATACTTTTAAGCGATGCCTTTGAAGCTGAAATTTAGTATTCCTCTTTCCACTTCATGTTCTCCTGATATATTGGCCAAAATCTGGCGAAAATTTTCAGAATGCACAAAATTGGGCTTTGTAACAGGAGAACATGCCGTCGAAAGAGATGGCACAAAGTAACGTCTCCGGAGAGCAAATCAAAGAGCGACAAGTGACGCAGATGTTTCGAGACAGTGACTGTTTAACGAAGAGACGCAGAATTTTCGAACGCCTCTTGAAAGGCATGCGCCTCTTAATTGCAACTTTAAGGCGATGCCTTTGAAGCTGAAATTTAGTATACCTCTTTCCACTTCATGTTCTCCTGATATATTGGCCAAAATCTGGCGAAAATTTTCAGAACGCACAAAATTGGGCTTTGTAACAGGAGAACATGCCGTCGAAAGAGATGGCACAAAGTAACGTCTCCGGAGAGCAAATCAAAGAGCGAGAAGTGGCGCAGATGTTTCGAGACAGTGACTGTTTAACGAAGAGACGCAGAATTTTCGAACGCCTCTTGAAAGGCCTGCGCCTCTTATTTGCAACTTTAAGGTGATGCCTTTGAAGCTGAAATTTAGTATACCTCTTTCCACTTCATGTTCTCCTGATATATTGACCAAAATATGGCGAAAATTTTCAGAATGCACAAAATTGGGCATGTAACAGGAGAACATGCCGTCGAAAGAGATGGCACAAAGTAACGTCTCCGGAGAGCAAATCAAAGAGCGAGAAGTGGCGCAGATGTTTCGAGGCAGTGACTGTTTAACGAAGAGACGCAGAATTCTCGAACGCCTCGTGAAAGGCCTGCGCCTCTTATTTGCAACTTTAAGGCGATGCCTTTGAAGCTGAAATTTAGTATACCTCTTTCCACTTCATGTTCTCCTGATATATTGGCCAAAATCTGGCGAAAATTTCGAGAATACACAAAATTGGGCTTTGTAACAGGAAAACATGCCGTCGAAAGAGATGGAAAAAAGTAACGTCTCCGGAGAGCAAATCAAAGAGCGAGAAGTGGCGCAGATGTTTCGAGATAGTGACTGTTTAACGAAGAGTCGCACAATTTTCGAACGCCTCTTGAAAGGCCTGCGCCTCTGATTTGATACTTTTAAGCGATGCCTTTGAAGCTGAAATTTAGTATTCCTCTTTCCACTTCATGTTCTCCTGATATATTGGCCAAAATCTGGCGAAAATTTTCAGAATGCACAAAATTGGGCTTTGTAACAGGAGAACATGCCGTCGAAAGAGATGGCACAAAGTAACGTCTCCGGAGAGCAAATCAAAGAGCGACAAGTGACGCAGATGTTTCGAGACAGTGACTGTTTAACGAAGACACGCAGAATTTTCGAACGCCTCTTGAAAGGCCTGCGCCTCTTATTTGCAACTTTAAGGCGATGCCTTTGAAGCTGAAATTTAGTATACCTCTTTCCACTTCATGTTCTCCTGATATATTGGCCAAAATCTGGCGAAAATTTTCAGAACGCACAGAATTGGGCTTTGTAGCAGGAGAAAATGCCGTCGAAAGAGATGGCACAAAGTAACGTCTCCGGAGAGCAAATCAGAGAGCGAGAAGTGGCGCAGATGTTTCGAGACAGTGACTGTTTAACGAAGAGACGCAGAATTTTCGAACGCCTCTTGAAAGGCCTGCGCCTCTTATTTGCAACTTTAAGGCGATGCCTTTGAAGCTGAAATTTAGTATACCTCTTTCCACTTCATGTTCTCCGGATATATTGGCCAAAATCTGGCGAAATTTTTCAGAATGCACAAAATTGGGCTTTGTAACAGGAGAACATGCCGTCGAAAGAGATGGCACAAAGTAACGTCTCCGGAGAGCAAATCAAAGAGCGAGAAGTGGCGCAGATGTTTCGAGACAGTGACTGTTTAACGAAGAGTCGCACAATTTTCGAACGCCTCTTGAAAGGCCTGCGCCTCTGATTTGATACTTTTAAGCGATGCCTTTGAAGCTGAAATTTAGTATACCTCTTTCCACTTCATGTTCTCCTGATATATTGGCCAAAATCTAGCGAAAATTTTCAGAATGCACAAAATTGGGCTTTGTAACAGGAGAACATGCCGTCGAAAGAGATGGCACAAAGTAACGTCTCCGGAGAGCAAATCAAAGAGCGACAAGTGACGCAGATGTTTCGAGACAGTGACTGTTTAACGAAGACACGCAGAATTTTCGAACGCCTCTTGAAAGGCCTGCGCCTCTTATTTGCAACTTTAAGGCGATGCCTTTGAAGCTGAAATTTAGTATACCTCTTTCCACTTCATGTTCTCCTGATATATTGGCCAAAATCTGGCGAAAATTTTCAGAACGCACAGAATTGGGCTTTGTAGCAGGAGAAAATGCCGTCGAAAGAGATGGCACAAAGTAACGTCTCCGGAGAGCAAATCAGAGAGCGAGAAGTGGCGCAGATGTTTCGAGACAGTGACTGTTTAACGAAGAGACGCAGAATTTTCGAACGCCTCTTGAAAGGCCTGCGCCTCTTATTTGCAACTTTAAGGCGATGCCTTTGAAGCTGAAATTTAGTATACCTCTTTCCACTTCATGTTCTCCTGATATATTGGCCAAAATCTGGCGAAAATTTTCAGAACGCACAGAATTGGGCTTTGTAGCAGGAGAAAATGCCGTCGAAAGAGATGGCACAAAGTAACGTCTCCGGAGAGCAAATCAAAGAGCGAGAAGTGGCGTAGATGTTTCGAGACAGTGACTGTTTAACGAAGACACGCAGAATTTCCGAACGCCTCTTGAAAGGCCTGCGCCTCTTATTTGCAACTTTAAGGCGATGCCTTTGAAGCTGAAATTTAGTATACCTCTTTCCACTTCATGTTCTCCTGATATATTGGCCAAAATCTGGCGAAAATTTTCAGAACGCACAGAATTGGGCTTTGTAGCAGGAGAAAATGCCGTCGAAAGAGATGGCACAAAGTAACGTCTCCGGAGAGCAAATCAAAGAGCGAGATGTGGCGCAGATGTTTCGAAACAGTGACTGATTAACGAAGAGACGCAGAATTTTCGAACGCTCTTGAAAGGCGTGCGCCTCTTATTTGCAACTTTAAGGCGATGCCCTTGAAGCTGAAATTTAGTATACCTCTTTCCACTTCATTTTCTCCTAATTTAATGGCGAAAATCTGGCGAAAATTTCGAGAATACACAAAATTGGGCTTTGTATCAGGAGAACATGCCGTCGAAAGAGATGGAACAAAGTAATGTCTCCGGAGAGCAAATCAAAGAGCAAGAAGTGGCGCAGATGTTTCGAGATAGTGACTGTTTATCGAAGAGACGCAGAATTTTCGAACGCCTCTTATTTGATACTTTTAAGCGATGCCTTTGAAGCTGAAATTTAGTATTCCTCTTTCCACTTCATGTTCTCCTGATATATTGGCCAAAATCTGGCGAAAATTTTCAGAATGCACAAAATTGGGCTTTGTAACAGGAGAACATGCCGTCGAAAGAGATGGCACAAAGTAACGTCTCCGGAGAGCAAATCAAAGAGCGACAAGTGACGCAGATGTTTCGAGACAGTGACTGTTTAACGAAGACACGCAGAATTTTCGAACGCCTCTTGAAAGGCCTGCGCCTCTTATTTGCAACTTTAAGGCGATGCCTTTGAAGCTGAAATTTAGTATACCTCTTTCCACTTCATGTTCTCCTGATATATTGGCCAAAATCTGGCGAAAATTTTCAGAACGCACAGAATTGGGCTTTGTAGCAGGAGAAAATGCCGTCGAAAGAGATGGCACAAAGTAACGTCTCCGGAGAGCAAATCAGAGAGCGAGAAGTGGCGCAGATGTTTCGAGACAGTGACTGTTTAACGAAGAGACGCAGAATTTTCGAACGCCTCTTGAAAGGCCTGCGCCTCTTATTTGCAACTTTAAGGCGATGCCTTTGAAGCTGAAATTTAGTATACCTCTTTCCACTTCATGTTCTCCGGATATATTGGCCAAAATCTTGCGAAATTTTTCAGAATGCACAAAATTGGGCTTTGTAACAGGAGAACATGCCGTCGAAAGAGATGGCACAAAGTAACGTCTCCGGAGAGCAAATCAAAGAGCGAGAAGTGGCGCAGATGTTTCGAGACAGTGACTGTTTAACGAAGAGTCGCACAATTTTCGAACGCCTCTTGAAAGGCCTGCGCCTCTGATTTGATACTTTTAAGCGATGCCTTTGAAGCTGAAATTTAGTATACCTCTTTCCACTTCATGTTCTCCTGATATATTGGCCAAAATCTAGCGAAAATTTTCAGAATGCACAAAATTGGGCTTTGTAACAGGAGAACATGCCGTCGAAAGAGATGGCACAAAGTAACGTCTCCGGAGAGCAAATCAAAGAGCGACAAGTGACGCAGATGTTTCGAGACAGTGACTGTTTAACGAAGACACGCAGAATTTTCGAACGCCTCTTGAAAGGCCTGCGCCTCTTATTTGCAACTTTAAGGCGATGCCTTTGAAGCTGAAATTTAGTATACCTCTTTCCACTTCATGTTCTCCTGATATATTGGCCAAAATCTGGCGAAAATTTTCAGAACGCACAGAATTGGGCTTTGTAGCAGGAGAAAATGCCGTCGAAAGAGATGGCACAAAGTAACGTCTCCGGAGAGCAAATCAGAGAGCGAGAAGTGGCGCAGATGTTTCGAGACAGTGACTGTTTAACGAAGAGACGCAGAATTTTCGAACGCCTCTTGAAAGGCCTGCGCCTCTTATTTGCAACTTTAAGGCGATGCCTTTGAAGCTGAAATTTAGTATACCTCTTTCCACTTCATGTTCTCCTGATATATTGGCCAAAATCTGGCGAAAATTTCGAGAATACACAAAATTGAGCTTTGTAACAGGAAAACATGCCGTCGAAAGAGATGGAACAAAGTAACGTCTGCGGAGAGCAAATCAAAGAGCGAGAAGTGGCGTAGATGTTTCGAGACAGTGACTGTTTAACGAAGACACGCAGAATTTCCGAACGCCTCTTGAAAGGCCTGCGCCTCTTATTTGCAACTTTAAGGCGATGCCTTTGAAGCTGAAATTTAGTATACCTCTTTCCACTTCATGTTCTCCTGATATATTGGCCAAAATCTGGCGAAAATTTTCAGAACGCACAGAATTGGGCTTTGTAGCAGGAGAAAATGCCGTCGAAAGAGATGGCACAAAGTAACGTCTCCGGAGAGCAAATCAAAGAGCGAGATGTGGCGCAGATGTTTCGAAACAGTGACTGATTAACGAAGAGACGCAGAATTTTCGAACGCTCTTGAAAGGCGTGCGCCTCTTATTTGCAACTTTAAGGCGATGCCCTTGAAGCTGAAATTTAGTATACCTCTTTCCACTTCATTTTCTCCTGATTTAATGGCGAAAATCTGGCGAAAATTTCGAGAATACACAAAATTGGGCTTTGTATCAGGAGAACATGCCGTCGAAAGAGATGGAACAAAGTAATGTCTCCGGAGAGCAAATCAAAGAGCAAGAAGTGGCGCAGATGTTTCGAGATAGTGACTGTTTAACGAAGAGACGCAGAATTTTCGAACGCCTCTTATTTGATACTTTTAAGCGATGCCTTTGAAGCTGAAATTTAGTATTCCTCTTTCCACTTCATGTTCTCCTGATATATTGGCCAAAATCTGGCGAAAATTTTCAGAATGCACAAAATTGGGCTTTGTAACAGGAGAACATGCCGTCGAAAGAGATGGCACAAAGTAACGTCTCCGGAGAGCAAATCAAAGAGCGACAAGTGACGCAGATGTTTCGAGACAGTGACTGTTTAACGAAGACACGCAGAATTTTCGAACGCCTCTTGAAAGGCCTGCGCCTCTTATTTGCAACTTTAAGGCGATGCCTTTGAAGCTGAAATTTAGTATACCTCTTTCCACTTCATGTTCTCCTGATATATTGGCCAAAATCTGGCGAAAATTTTCAGAACGCACAGAATTGGGCTTTGTAGCAGGAGAAAATGCCGTCGAAAGAGATGGCACAAAGTAACGTCTCCGGAGAGCAAATCAGAGAGCGAGAAGTGGCGCAGATGTTTCGAGACAGTGACTGTTTAACGAAGAGACGCAGAATTTTCGAACGCCTCTTGAAAGGCCTGCGCCTCTTATTTGCAACTTTAAGGCGATGCCTTTGAAGCTGAAATTTAGTATACCTCTTTCCACTTCATGTTCTCCTGATATATTGGCCAAAATCTGGCGAAAATTTCGAGAATACACAAAATTGAGCTTTGTAACAGGAAAACATGCCGTCGAAAGAGATGGAACAAAGTAACGTCTCCGGAGAGCAAATCAAAGAGCGAGAAGTGGCGCAGATGTTTCGAGGCAGTGACTGTTTAACGAAGAGACGCAGAATTCTCGAACGCCTCGTGAAAGGCCTGCGCCTCTTATTTGCAACTTTAAGGCGATGCCTTTGAAGCTGAAATTTAGTATACCTCTTTCCACTTCATGTTCTCCTGATATATTGGCCAAAATCTGGCGAAAATTTCGAGAATACACAAAATTGAGCTTTGTAACAGGACAACATGCCGTCGAAAGAGATGGAAAAAAGTAACGTCTCCGGAGAGCAAATCAAAGAGCGAGAAGTGGCGCAGATGTTTCGAGATAGTGACTGTTTAACGAAGAGTCGCACAATTTTCGAACGCCTCTTGAAACGCCTGCGCCTCTGATTTGATACTTTTAAGCGATGCCTTTGAAGCTGAAATTTAGTATACCTCTTTCCACTTCATGTTCTCCTGATATATTGGCCAAAATCTGGCGAAAATTTCGAGAATACACAAAATTGAGCTTTGTAACAGGACAACATGCCGTCGAAAGAGATGGAACAAAGTAACGTCTCCGGAGAGCAAATCAAAGAGCGAGAAGTGGCGCAGATGTTTCGAGACAGTGATTGTTTAACAACGAGGCGCAGAATTTTCAAACGCCTCTTGAAAGGCCTGCGCCTCTTATTTGCAACTTTAAGGCGATGCCTTTGTAGCTGAAATTTAGTATACCTCTTTCCACTTCATGTTCTCCTGATATATTGGCCAAAATCTGGCGAAAATTTTCAGAATGCACAAAACTGGGCTTTGTAACAGGAGAACATGTCGTCGAAAGAGATGGCACAAAGTAACGTCTCCGGAGAGCAAATCAAAGAGCGACAAGTGACGCAGATGTTTCGAGACAGTGACTGTTTAACGAAGACACGCAGAATTTTCGAACGCCTCTTGAAAGGCCTGCGCCTCTTATTTGCAACTTTAAGGCGATGCCTTTGAAGCTGAAATTTAGTATACCTCTTTCCACTTCATGTTCTCCTGATATATTGGCCAAAATCTGGCGAAAATTTTCAGAACGCACAGAATTGGGCTTTGTAGCAGGAGAAAATGCCGTCGAAAGAGATGGCACAAAGTAACGTCTCCGGAGAGCAAATCAGAGAGCGAGAAGTGGCGCAGATGTTTCGAGACAGTGACTGTTTAACGAAGAGACGCAGAATTTTCGAACGCCTCTTGAAAGGCCTGCGCCTCTTATTTGCAACTTTAAGGCGATGCCTTTGAAGCTGAAATTTAGTATACCTCTTTCCACTTCATGTTCTCCGGATATATTGGCCAAAATCTGGCGAAATTTTTCAGAATGCACAAAATTGGGCTTTGTAACAGGAGAACATGCCGTCGAAAGAGATGGCACAAAGTAACGTCTCCGGAGAGCAAATCAAAGAGCGAGAAGTGGCGCAGATGTTTCGAGACAGTGACTGTTTAACGAAGAGTCGCACAATTTTCGAACGCCTCTTGAAAGGCCTGCGCCTCTGATTTGATACTTTTAAGCGATGCCTTTGAAGCTGAAATTTAGTATACCTCTTTCCACTTCATGTTCTCCTGATATATTGGCCAAAATCTAGCGAAATTTTTCAGAATGCACAAAATTGGGCTTTGTAACAGGAGAACATGCCGTCGAAAGAGATGGCACAAAGTAACGTCTCCGGAGAGCAAATCAAAGAGCGAGAAGTGGCGCAGATGTTTCGAGACAGTGATTGTTTAACAACGAGGCGCAGAATTTTCAAACGCCTCTTGAAAGGCCTGCGCCTCTTATTTGCAACTTTAAGGCGATGCCTTTGTAGCTGAAATTTAGTATACCTCTTTCCACTTCATGTTCTCCTGATATATTGGCCAAAATCTGGCGAAAATTTTCAGAATGCACAAAACTGGGCTTTGTAACAGGAGAACATGTCGTCGAAAGAGATGGCACAAAGTAACGTCTCCGGAGAGCAAATCAAAGAGCGACAAGTGACGCAGATGTTTCGAGACAGTGACTGTTTAACGAAGACACGCAGAATTTTCGAACGCCTCTTGAAAGGCCTGCGCCTCTTATTTGCAACTTTAAGGCGATGCCTTTGAAGCTGAAATTTAGTATACCTCTTTCCACTTCATGTTCTCCTGATATATTGGCCAAAATCTGGCGAAAATTTTCAGAACGCACAGAATTGGGCTTTGTAGCAGGAGAAAATGCCGTCGAAAGAGATGGCACAAAGTAACGTCTCCGGAGAGCAAATCAGAGAGCGAGAAGTGGCGCAGATGTTTCGAGACAGTGACTGTTTAACGAAGAGACGCAGAATTTTCGAACGCCTCTTGAAAGGCCTGCGCCTCTTATTTGCAACTTTAAGGCGATGCCTTTGAAGCTGAAATTTAGTATACCTCTTTCCACTTCATGTTCTCCGGATATATTGGCCAAAATCTGGCGAAATTTTTCAGAATGCACAAAATTGGGCTTTGTAACAGGAGAACATGCCGTCGAAAGAGATGGCACAAAGTAACGTCTCCGGAGAGCAAATCAAAGAGCGAGAAGTGGCGCAGATGTTTCGAGACAGTGACTGTTTAACGAAGAGTCGCACAATTTTCGAACGCCTCTTGAAAGGCCTGCGCCTCTGATTTGATACTTTTAAGCGATGCCTTTGAAGCTGAAATTTAGTATACCTCTTTCCACTTCATGTTCTCCTGATATATTGGCCAAAATCTAGCGAAAATTTTCAGAATGCACAAAATTGGGCTTTGTAACAGGAGAACATGCCGTCGAAAGAGATGGCACAAAGTAACGTCTCCGGAGAGCAAATCAAAGAGCGACAAGTGACGCAGATGTTTCGAGACAGTGACTGTTTAACGAAGACACGCAGAATTTTCGAACGCCTCTTGAAAGGCCTGCGCCTCTTATTTGCAACTTTAAGGCGATGCCTTTGAAGCTGAAATTTAGTATACCTCTTTCCACTTCATGTTCTCCTGATATATTGGCCAAAATCTGGCGAAAATTTTCAGAACGCACAGAATTGGGCTTTGTAGCAGGAGAAAATGCCGTCGAAAGAGATGGCACAAAGTAACGTCTCCGGAGAGCAAATCAGAGAGCGAGAAGTGGCGCAGATGTTTCGAGACAGTGACTGTTTAACGAAGAGACGCAGAATTTTCGAACGCCTCTTGAAAGGCCTGCGCCTCTTATTTGCAACTTTAAGGCGATGCCTTTGAAGCTGAAATTTAGTATACCTCTTTCCACTTCATGTTCTCCGGATATATTGGCCAAAATCTGGCGAAATTTTTCAGAATGCACAAAATTGGGCTTTGTAACAGGAGAACATGCCGTCGAAAGAGATGGCACAAAGTAACGTCTCCGGAGAGCAAATCAAAGAGCGAGAAGTGGCGCAGATGTTTCGAGACAGTGACTGTTTAACGAAGAGTCGCACAATTTTCGAACGCCTCTTGAAAGGCCTGCGCCTCTGATTTGATACTTTTAAGCGATGCCTTTGAAGCTGAAATTTAGTATACCTCTTTCCACTTCATGTTCTCCTGATATATTGGCCAAAATCTAGCGAAAATTTTCAGAATGCACAAAATTGGGCTTTGTAACAGGAGAACATGCCGTCGAAAGAGATGGCACAAAGTAACGTCTCCGGAGAGCAAATCAAAGAGCGACAAGTGACGCAGATGTTTCGAGACAGTGACTGTTTAACGAAGACACGCAGAATTTTCGAACGCCTCTTGAAAGGCCTGCGCCTCTTATTTGCAACTTTAAGGCGATGCCTTTGAAGCTGAAATTTAGTATACCTCTTTCCAC
>NW_027485574.1:0-34307 GCF_050908995.1 Andrena cerasifolii
AATTTAAAATTTTTTTTTAATTTTTTAAAATTTTTTTTAATTTTTAAAAATTTTTTTTTTAATTTTTTAAATTTTTTTTAATTTTTTTTTTAATTTTTTAAAATTTTTTTAATTTTTTTATATTTTTTAAAAAAAATTAAATTTTTTTTTTTAATTTTTTTAAAAATTTTTTTTTTTAATTTTTTTAAAAATTTTTTTTAAAATTTTTAAATTTTTTAACGTTTTTTTAAAATTCTTTTTTTAAATTTAAAATTTTTTTTCAAATTATTTAAATTTTTTTAAAGTTTTTTTAAATTTTTTTATATTTTAAAATTTTTTTATTTTTTTTAATTTTTTTAAAATTTTTTTTTTAAATTTTGTTTTAATTTTTTAACAATTTTTAAATTTTTTTTAAATTTGTATTTTTCTTTTATTTAACTTTTTTTAATTTTTTTTAATTTTAAATTTTTGTTTTAATTTTCTTATAATTTTTTTATTTTTTTTTAAATGTTTAAATTTTTTTTAAATTTTTAAAATTTTTTTAAATTTTTTAAAATTTTTTGAAAATTTAAAAAAAAAATTTTAATTTTTTTATATTTTTTAAAAAAAAACTTAAAATTTTTATTTAATTTTTTTAATTTTTTACAATTTTTTTAAAAAATATTTTTAAAATTTTTTAAAATTTTTTAAAATTTTTTTTTAATTTTTATTTTTCTTTTATTTTACTTTTTTAATTTTTTTTTAAATTTTAAAATTTTTTTTAAAAATTTTTTAAAATTTTTTTTTTAAATTTTGTTTTCATTTTTTAACAATTTTTTTTAAATGTTTTAAAAAAAATTTCAATTTTTTTAAAATTTTTTTTTAATTTTTTACAATTTTTTTTTTAATTTTTTACAAAAATTTTTAAAATTTTTTTTATATTTTTAAATTTAAAAAAAAATTTTCATTTTTTTTTTTTTTTTAATTTAAAAAAAAAATTATTTTTGTTTTAAATTATTATTTTTTTTTAAATTTTTATTTGTTTATTTTTTTAAATTTTTTTTTATTTTTCTTTTAAATTTTTGTATATTTTTCTTACTTTAAATTTTTTTTATATTTTTAAATTTTTTATTTTAATTTTTTTTTAAAAAAAATTTTTAAAAATTTTTTAAAAAATTTTCAAATTTTTTTTTTAAATTTTGTTTTAATTTTTAACCATTTTTTTAATTTTTTTAATTTTTATTTTTCTTTTATTTTACTTTTTAAAATTTTTTTTAATTTTCTTCTAATTTTTTTTTTAATTTTTTAAATTTCTTTAAAATTTTTTTAAACATCTTTAAAATTTTTTTAAATTTTAAATTCTTTTTATTTTTTTTTAATCTTTATTTGTTTATTTTTTTTATTTTTTTTATTTTTCTTTTAAATTTTTGTATATTTTTTTTTTACTTTAAATTTTTTTTATATTTTAAAATTTTTTTATATTAATTTTTTTTATTTTTTAAAAAAAAAATTAAAATTTTTATTTAATTTTTTAAATTTTTAAATTTTTTTTTTCAATTTTTTTAAAATTTTTTAAAATTTAAAAAAAAAATTTTTTTTTATATTTAAATTTTTTAAAATTTAAAAAAAATTTCAAATTACATAAAATTTTTTTAAAAAATTTAAAATTTTTATTTAATTTTTTAAATTTTTTAAAAAAATTTTTTAATAATATTTTTAAAATTTTTTAAAATTAAAAATTTTTTTTTTTTAAATTTTGTTTTAATTTTTTAACAATTTTTTTTAAATGTTTTAAAATTTTTTAAAATTTAAAAAAAAAAATTTTTTTTTTATATTTAAATTTTTTAAAATTTAAAAAAAATTTCAAATTACATAAAATTTTTTTAAAAAATTTAAAATTTTTATTTAATTTTTTAAATTTTTTAAAAAAATTTTTTAATAATATTTTTAAAATTTTTTAAAATTAAAAATTTTTTTTTTTAAATTTTGTTTTAATTTTTTAACAATTTTTTTTAAATGTTTTAAAAAAAATTTCAATTTTTTTAAAATTTTTTTTTTAATTTTTTACAATTTTTTTTTTAATTTTTTACAAAAATTTTTAAATTTTTTTTTATATTTTTAAATTTAAAAAAAAATTTCATTTTTTTTTTTTTTTAATTTAAAAAAAAAATTATTTTTGTTTTAAATTATTATTTTTTTTTAAATTTTTATTTGTTTATTTTTTTTAAATTTTTTTATCTTTCTTTTAAATTTTTGGATTTTTTCTTATATTTTAAATTTTTTTTATATTTTAAAATTTTTTTATATTAATTTTTTTTCAATTTTTTACAAAAATTTCTTTAATTTTTTTATATTTTTTAAATTTTTAAAAAAAATTTCTTTATTTTTTTCTTGAATTTTAAAAAAAAATTATTTATTTTTGTTTTAAAATATTATTTTTTTTTAATTTTTATTTGTTTATTTTTTAAAATTTTTTTTTATTTTTCTTTTAAATTTTTGTATATATTTTTTTATTTTAAATTTTTTTATAATTTAAAATTTTTTTATTTTAAATTTTTTTATTTTTTTTAAAAAATTTTTAAAAATTTTTATTTTAAATTTTTTTATTTTTTTTAAAAAATTTGTTTTAATTTTTTAACAATTTTTTTAAATGTATTAAAAAAAATTTTAAATTTTTTTTCAATTTTTTAAAAAATTTTTATTTAATTTTTTTCAATTTTTGAGAAAAAATTTATTTATTTATTTTTTTATGTTTAAAATTTTTTTTAAATTTTTTAAAATTTTTTTAAAACTTTTTAAATTTTTTTTTAAATTTTTAAATTTTTTTTTAATTTTCTTATAATTTTTTTTTTAATTTATAAAATTTTTTAAAATTTTTTTTAAATTTCTTTAAATTTTTTTAAAATTTTTTTTTTAAATTTTTTTTATATTTTTTAAAAAAAATTTAAAATTTTTATTTAATTTTTTTAATTTTTTACAATTTTTTTTTAAAAATATTTTTTAAATTTTAAAATTTTTTTAAATTTTTTTAAAAATTTTTTAATTTTTTTTATTTAAAAATTTTTTTTTTAATTTTTTTTAATTTTTTACAAAAATTTTTTTATTTTTTTTAATATTTTTTAAATTTTAAAAAAAAATTCTTTATTTTTTTATTTTTTTTTAATTTTAAAAAAAAATTATTTATTTTTGTTTTAAAATATTATTTTTTTTAATTTTTATTTGTTTATGTTTTTTAAATTTTTTTTATTTTTCTTTTAAATTTTTGTATATTTTTTTTTATTTTAAATTTTTTATAATTTAAAATTTTTTTATTTTAATTTTTTTTATTTTTTTAAAAAAATTTAAAAAAAATTTGTTTTTTAATTTTTTAAAATTTTTTTTAAAAAATTTGTTTTAATTTTTTAACAATTTTTTTAAATGTTTTAAAAAAAATTTAAAATTTTTTTTCAATTTTTTAAAAAATTTTTATTTAATTTTTTTCAATTTTTAAAAAAAATTTATTTATTTATTTTTTTTTTATATAAAATTTTTTTAAATTTTTAAAATTTTTTTTTAAATTTTTAAAATTTTTTAAAATTTATTTTAATTTTTTTTTTAATTTTTTAAATTTTTTTTAAATTTTTTTTTATATTTTTTAAATTTTTTGAAAATTTAAAAAAAAATTTTTTAATTTTTTTAAATTTTTTAAAAAAATTTAAAATTTTTATTTAATTTTTTAAATTTTTTACAATTTTTTTTTAAAAATATTTTTTAAATTTTAAAATTTTTTAAAATTTTTTAAATTTTTTTTTTAATTTTTATTTTTCTTTTATTTTACTTTTTTAAATTTTTTTTAAATTTTAAATTTTTTTTAATTTTTTTGAAAATTTAAAAAATTTTTTTTTAAATTTAAAAATTTTTTTTTTAATTTTTTTTAATTTTTTACAAAAATTTTTAAAATTTTTTTTATATTTTAAATTTTTTATTTTATTTTTTTAAAAAATTTTGTTTTAATTTTTTAACAATTTTAAAATTTTTTTTAATTTTTATTTTTCTTTTATTTAACTTTTTATAATTTTTTTTTTAAATTTTAAATTTTTTTTTAATTTTCTTATAATTTTTTTATTTTTTTCAAATTTTTAAAAAATTTTAAAAATTTTTAAAAAATTTTTAAAATTTTTTTTTTAATTTTTTAAAATTTTTTTTTTAATTTTTAAAAATTTTTTTTTTAATTTTTTAAATTTTTTTTTAATTTTTTTTTTAATTTTTTAAAATTTTTTTAATTTTTTTATATTTTTTAAAAAAAATTAAATTTTTTTTTTTAATTTTTTTAAAAATTTTTTTTAAAAAATTTTAAATTTTTTAACGTTTTTTTAAAATTCTTTTTTTAAATTTAAAATTTTTTTTCAAATTATTTAAATTTTTTTAAAGTTTTTTTAAATTTTTTTATATTTTAAAATTTTTTTATTTTTTTTAATTTTTTTAAAATTTTTTTTTTAAATTTTGTTTTAATTTTTTAACAATTTTTAAATTTTTTTTAAATTTGTATTTTTCTTTTATTTAACTTTTTTTAATTTTTTTTTAATTTTAAATTTTTTTTTTAATTTTCTTATAATTTTTTTATTTTTTTTTTAAATGTTTAAATTTTTTTTAAATTTTTAAAATTTTTTTAAATTTTTTAAAATTTTTTGAAAATTTAAAAAAAAAATTTTAATTTTTTTATATTTTTTAAAAAAAAATTTAAAATTTTTATTTAATTTTTTTAATTTTTTACAATTTTTTTAAAAAATATTTTTAAAATTTTTTAAAATTTTTTTAAATTTTTTTTTAATTTTTATTTTTCTTTTATTTTACTTTTTTAATTTTTTTTTAAATTTTAAAATTTTTTTAAATTTTTTTAAAATTTTTTCAAAATTTTTTTTAAATTTAAAATTTTTTTTAAAATTTTTTTTTAATTTTTTACAAAATTTTTTTTAATTTTATTTATATTTTTTAATTTTTTAAAAAATTTTCTTTATTTTTTATTTTTTTTTAATTTTAAAAAAAAATTTAAATCCTTTTTATTTTTTTTAAATCTTTATTTGTTTATTTATTTTTTATTTTTTTTTATTTTTCTTTTAAATTTTTGTATATTTTTTTTATTTTAAATTTTTTTATAATTTAAAATTTTTTTATTTTAATTTTTTTTTATTTTTTTAAAAAAAATTTTAAAAATTTTTTTTAAAAATTTTTAAAAAATTTTTTTAAAAATTTTTTAAAATTTTTTTTTTAAATTTTGTTTTAATTTTTTAACAATTTTTAAATTTTTTTTAAATTTGTATTTTTCTTTTATTTAACTTTTTTTAATTTTTTTTTAATTTTAAATTTTTTTTTTAATTTTCTTATAATTTTTTTATTTTTTTTTTAAATGTTTAAATTTTTTTTAAATTTTTAAAATTTTTTTAAATTTTTTTAAATTTTTTGAAAATTTAAAAAAAAAATTTTAATTTTTTTATATTTTTTAAAAAAAAATTTAAAATTTTTATTTAATTTTTTTAATTTTTTACAATTTTTTTAAAAAATATTTTTAAAATTTTTTAAAATTTTTTAAAAATTTTTTTTAATTTTTATTTTTCTTTTATTTTACTTTTTTAATTTTTTTTTAAATTTTAAAATTTTTTTAAATTTTTTTAAAATTTTTTCAAAATTTTTTTTAAATTTAAAATTTTTTTTAAAATTTTTTTTTAATTTTTTACAAAATTTTTTTTAATTTTATTTATATTTTTTAATTTTTTAAAAAATTTTCTTTATTTTTTATTTTTTTTTAATTTTAAAAAAAAATTTAAATCCTTTTTATTTTTTTTAAATCTTTATTTGTTTATTTATTTTTTATTTTTTTTTATTTTTCTTTTAAATTTTTGTATATTTTTTTTATTTTAAATTTTTTTATAATTTAAAATTTTTTTATTTTAATTTTTTTTTATTTTTTTAAAAAAAATTTTAAAAATTTTTTTTAAAAATTTTTAAAAATTTTTTTTAAAAATTTTTTAACATTTTTTTTTTAAATTTTGTTTTCATTTTTTAACAATTTTTTTTAAATGTTTTAAAAAAAATTTCAATTTTTTTAAAATTTTTTTTTAATTTTTTACAATTTTTTTTTTAATTTTTTACAAAAATTTTTAAAATTTTTTTTATATTTTTAAATTTAAAAAAAAATTTTCATTTTTTTTTTTTTTTTAATTTAAAAAAAAAATTATTTTTGTTTTAAATTATTATTTTTTTTTAAATTTTTATTTGTTTATTTTTTTAAATTTTTTTTATTTTTCTTTTAAATTTTTGTATATTTTTCTTACTTTAAATTTTTTTTATATTTTTAAATTTTTTATTTTAATTTTTTTTTAAAAAAAAATTTTTAAAAATTTTTTAAAAAATTTTCAAATTTTTTTTTTAAATTTTGTTTTAATTTTTAACCATTTTTTTAATTTTTTTAATTTTTATTTTTCTTTTATTTTACTTTTTAAAATTTTTTTTAATTTTCTTCTAATTTTTTTTTTAATTTTTTAAATTTCTTTAAAATTTTTTTAAACATCTTTAAAATTTTTTTAAATTTTAAATTCTTTTTATTTTTTTTTAATCTTTATTTGTTTATTTTTTTTATTTTTTTTATTTTTCTTTTAAATTTTTGTATATTTTTTTTTACTTTAAATTTTTTTTATATTTTAAAATTTTTTTATATTAATTTTTTTTATTTTTTAAAAAAAAAATTAAAATTTTTATTTAATTTTTTAAATTTTTAAATTTTTTTTTCAATTTTTTTAAAATTTTTTAAATATTAAAAAAAAAAAATTTTTTTTTATATTTAAATTTTTTAAAATTTAAAAAAAATTTCAAATTACATAAAATTTTTTAAAAAATTTAAAATTTTTATTTAATTTTTTAAATTTTTTAAAAAAATTTTTCAATAATATTTTTAAAATTTTTTAAAATTAAAAATTTTTTTTTTTTAAATTTTGTTTTAATTTTTTAACAATTTTTTTTAAATGTTTTAAAATTTTTTAAAATTTAAAAAAAAAAATTTTTTTTTATATTTAAATTTTTTAAAATTTAAAAAAAATTTCAAATTACATAAAATTTTTTTAAAAAATTTAAAATTTTTATTTAATTTTTTAAATTTTTTAAAAAAATTTTTTAATAATATTTTTAAAATTTTTTAAAATTAAAAATTTTTTTTTTTTAAATTTTGTTTTAATTTTTAATAATTTTTTTAAATGTTTTAAAAAAATTTCAATTTTTTTAAAATTTTTTTTTAATTTTTACAATTTTTTTTTAATTTTTTACAAAAATTTTAAAATTTTTTTTATATTTTTAAATTTAAAAAAAAAATTTCATTTTTTTTTTTTTTTAATTTAAAAAAAAAATTATTTTTGTTTTAAATTATTATTTTTTTTTAAATTTTTATTTGTTTATTTTTTAAAATTTTTTTTTATTTTTCTTTTAAATTTTTGTATATTTTTCTTACTTTAAATTTTTTTATATTTTTAAATTTTTTATTTTAATTTTTTTTTAAAAAAAAATTTTTAAAAATTTTTAAAAAATTTTCAAATTTTTTTTTTAAATTTTGTTTTAATTTTTAACCATTTTTTAATTTTTTTAATTTTTATTTTTCTTTTATTTTACTTTTTAAAATTTTTTTTAATTTTCTTCTAATTTTTTTTTTAATTTTTTAAATTTCTTTAAAATTTTTTTAAACATCTTTAAAATTTTTTTAAATTTTAAATTCTTTTTATTTTTTTTTAATCTTTATTTGTTTATTTTTTTTATTTTTTTTATTTTTCTTTTAAATTTTTGTATATTTTTTTTTACTTTAAATTTTTTTTATATTTTAAAATTTTTGTATATTAATTTTTTTTATTTTTTAAAAAAAAATTAAAATTTTTATTTAATTTTTTAAATTTTTAAATTTTTTTTTTCAATTTTTTTAAAATTTTTTAAAATTTAAAAAAAAAAAATTTTTTTTATATTTAAATTTTTTAAAATTTAAAAAAAATTTCAAATTACATAAAATTTTTTTAAAAAATTTAAAATTTTTATTTAATTTTTTAAATTTTTTAAAAAAATTTTTTAATAATATTTTAAAATTTTTTAAAATTAAAATTTTTTTTTTAAATTTTGTTTTAATTTTTTAACAATTTTTTTTAAATGTTTTAAAATTTTTTACAATTTAAAAAAAATTTTTTTTTATATTTAAATTTTTTAAAATTTAAAAAAAATTTCAAATTACATAAAATTTTTTTAAAAAATTTAAAATTTTTATTTAATTTTTTAAATTTTTTAAAAAAAATTTTTAATAATATTTTTAAAATTTTTTAAAATTAAAAATTTTTTTTTTTAAATTTTGTTTTAATTTTTTAACAATTTTTTTTAAATGTTTTAAAAAAATTTTAATTTTTTTTTCAATTTTTTTTAAAATTTTTATTTAATTTTTTAAAATTTAAAAAAAAATTATTTTTTTATATTTAAATTTTTTTAAATTTTTAAAAAAAATTTCAAATTATTTAAAAAATTTTTAAATTTTTAAAAATTTTTTAAAATTTTTTTTAAATTTAAAATTTTTTTTTAATTTTTTTTTAATTTTTTACAAAAATTTTTAAATTTTTTTTATATTTTTAAATTTTTTAAAACAAATTCTTTATTATTATTTTTTTTTAATTTAAAAAAAAATTATTTTTGTTTTAAATTATTATTTTTTTTAAATTTTTATTTGTTTATTTTTTAATTTTTTTTTATTTTTCTTTTAAATTTTTGTATATTTTTTTTATTTTAAATTTTTTTTATATTTTAAAAATTTTTATTTTAATTTTTTTTTTAATTTTTTTTTTAAATTTTAAATTTTTTTTTTAAATTTTGTTTTAATTTTTAACAATTTTAAAATTTTTTTTTAATTTTTATTTTTCTTTTATTTTACTTTTTTTTTAATTTTTTTTTAATTTCTTATAATTTTTTTTTTAATTTTTTAAATTTCTTTAAAATTTTTTTAAATTTTTAAAAAAATTTTTAATTTTTAAATTTTTTTAAAATTTTTATTTGTTTATTTTATTTAAATTGTTTTATTTTTCTTTTAAATTTTTGTATATTTTTTTTTAAATTTTTTTTTTATTTTTTAAAAAAAAAATTTAAAATTTTTATTTAATTTTTTAAATTTTTTAAAATCTTTTTTTTAAATAATCTTTTTTTTAAATATTTTTAAAATTTTTAAAATTTTAAAAAAAAATTTTAAATTTTGTTTTAAATTTTTAACAATTTTTTTAAATGTTTTAAAAAAAATTTTCATTTTTTTTTAATTTTTTACAATTTTTTTTAATTTTTCTTATATTTTTTAAATTTTTAAAAAAAAATTTCTTTATTTTTTTTTTTTAATTTTAAAAAAAAATTATTTATTTTTGTTTTAAATTATTATTAATTTTTGTTTTAAATTATTATTTATTTTTGTTTTAAATTATTATTTTTTTAAATTTTTATTTGTTTATTTTTTAATTTTTTATATTTTTCTTTTAAATTTTTGTATATTTTTTTTTATTTTAAATTTTTTTATATTTTAAAATTTTTTATATTAATTTTTTTTTATTTTTTAAAAAAAAATTTAAAATTTTTATTTAATTTTTAAATTTTTTAAAATCTTTTTTTAAAAATATTTTTAAAATTTTTAAAATTTAAAAAAAAAATTTTTAATTTTGTTTTAATTTTTTAACAATTTTTTTAAATGTTTTAAAAAAAATTTTCAATTTTTTTTTAATTTTTTACAATTTTTTTTAATTTTTCTTATATTTTTTAAATTTTTAAAAAAAATTTCTTTATTTTTTATTTTTTTTTAATTTTAAAAAAAATTATTTACTTTTGTTTTAAATTATTATTTTTTTAAATTTTTATTTGTTTATTTTTTAATTTTTTTTTACTTTTCTTTTAAATTTTTGTATATTTTTTTTATTTTAATATTTTTTATATTTTGAAATTTTTTTATTTAATTTTTTTTTATTTTTTTATTTTAATTTTTTTTTATTTTTTTGTTTTAATTTTTTTTAAATTTTTAAAAAAATTTTTTTAAATTTTTTTAAAATTTTTTTAAAATTTTTTTTTAAAATTTTGTTTTAATTTTTTAAAATTTTTTAATTTTTTTTTAATTTTTATTTTTCTTTTATTTTACTTTTTTAATTTTTTTTAAATTTAAATTTTTTTTAATTTTCTTATAATTTTTTTTTAAATTATTTCAAATTTTTTTTAAATTTTTAAAAAAAATTCTTTATTATTATTTTTTTTTAATTTTTAAAAAAAATTATTTTTGTTTTAAATTATTATTTTTTTTTAAATTTTATTTGCTTATTTTTTTAAATTTTTTTTATATTTTTCTTTTAAATTTTTTAAATTTTTTTTATATTTTTCTTTTAAATTTTTGTATATTTTTTTTATTTTAAATTTTTTTTAAATTTTAAATTTTTTTAAATTTTTTTAAAATTTTTTTAAAATTTTTTTAAATTTTTTTAATTTTTCTTTTAAATTTTTTGAAAATTTAAAAAAAAAATTTTTTAATTTTTTTATATTTTTTAAAAAAAAATTAAAAAATTTTATTTAATTTTTTTAATTTTTTACAATTTTTTTTTAAAAATATTTTTAATTTTTTTTTTAAATTTTGTTTTAATTTTTTACAATTTTTTAAAATTTTTTTAAATTTTTAAAAAAAAAATTTTAATTTTTTTTATTTTTTTTAAATTTTTATTTGTTTATTTTTTTAATTTTTTTTATTTTTCTTTTAAATTTTTGTATATTTTCTTATATTTTAAATTTGTTTATATTTTAAAATTTTTTTATATTAATTTTTTTTCAATTTTTTACAAAAATTTCTTTAATTTTTTTATATTTTTTAAATTTTTAAAAAAATTTCTTTATTTTTTTCTTGAATTTTAAAAAAAAATTATTTATTTTTGTTTTAAAATATTATTTTTTTTTAATTTTTATTTGTTTATTTTTTTAAATTTTTTTTTATTTTTCTTTTAAATTTTTGTATATATTTTTTTATTTTAAATTTTTTTATAATTTAAAATTTTTTTATTTTAAATTTTTTTATTTTTTTTAAAAAATTTTTAAAAATTTTTTTTAAAAATTTTTTAAAATTTTTTTTAAAAAATTTGTTTTAATTTTTTAACAATTTTTTTAAATGTATTAAAAAAAATTTAAAATTTTTTTTCAATTTTTTAAAATATTTTTATTTAATTTTTTTCAATTTTTGAGAAAAAATTTATTTATTTATTTTTTTATGTTTAAAATTTTTTTTAAATTTTTTAAAATTTTTTTAAAACTTTTTAAATTTTTTTTTAAATTTTTAAATTTTTTTTTAATTTTCTTATAATTTTTTTTTTAATTTATAAAATTTTTTAAAATTTTTTTTAAATTTCTTTAAATTTTTTTTAAATTTTTTTTTTAAATTTTTTTTATATTTTTTAAAAAAAATTTAAAATTTTTATTTAATTTTTTTAATTTTTTACAATTTTTTTTTAAAAATATTTTTTAAATTTTAAAATTTTTTAAATTTTTTTAAAAATTTTTTAATTTTTTTTATTTAAAAATTTTTTTTTTAATTTTTTTTAATTTTTTACAAAATTTTTTTTATTTTTTTTAATATTTTTTAAATTTTAAAAAAAAATTCTTTATTTTTTTATTTTTTTTTAATTTTAAAAAAAATTATTTATTTTTGTTTTAAAATATTATTTTTTTTAATTTTTATTTGTTTATGTTTTTAAATTTTTTTTATTTTTCTTTTAAATTTTTGTATATTTTTTTTTATTTTAAATTTTTTATAATTTAAAATTTTTTTATTTTAATTTTTTTTATTTTTTTAAAAAAATTTTAAAAAATTTTTTTTTTAAATTTTTAAAATTTTTTTTAAAAAATTTGTTTTAATTTTTTAACAATTTTTTTAAATGTTTTAAAAAAATTTAAAATTTTTTTTCAATTTTTTAAAAAATTTTTATTTAATTTTTTTCAATTTTTAAAAAAAATTTATTTATTTATTTTTTTATATATAAAATTTTTTTAAATTTTTAAAATTTTTTTTTAAATTTTTAAAATTTTTTAAAATTTATTTTAATTTTTTTTTAATTTTTTAAAGTTTTTTTAAATTTTTTTATATTTTAAAATTTTTTTATTTTTTTTAATTTTTTTAAAATTTTTTTTTTAAATTTTGTTTTAATTTTTTAACAATTTTTTTTAAATGTTTTAAAAAAAATTTCAATTTTTTTAAAATTTTTTTTTTAATTTTTTACAATTTTTTTTTTAATTTTTTACAAAAATTTTTAAAATTTTTTTTATATTTTTAAATTTAAAAAAAAATTTTCATTTTTTTTTTTTTTTAATTTAAAAAAAAAATTATTTTTGTTTTAAATTATTTTTTTTTTTTAAATTTTTATTTGTTTATTTTTTTAAATTTTTTTTTATTTTTCTTTTAAATTTTTGTATATTTTTCTTACTTTAAATTTTTTTTATATTTTTAAATTTTTTATTTTAATTTTTTTTTAAAAAAAATTTTTAAAAATTTTTTAAAAAATTTTCAAATTTTTTTTTTAAATTTTGTTTTAATTTTTAATCATTTTTTTAATTTTTTTAATTTTTATTTTTCTTTTATTTTACTTTTTTTTTAATTTTTTTTTAATTTTCTTATAATTTTTTTTTTAATTTTTTAAATTTCTTTAAAATTTTTTTAAATTTTTAAAAAAAAATTTTTAATTTTTTAAATTTTTTTTAAATTTTTATTTGTTTATTTTTTTTAAATTGTTTTATTTTTCTTTTAAATTTTTGTATATTTTTTTTTTAAATTTTTTTTTTATTTTTTAAAAAAAAAATTTAAAATTTTTATTTAATTTTTTAAATTTTTTAAAATCTTTTTTTTAAAATATTTTTAAAATTTTTAAAATTTAAAAAAAAAATTTTAAATTTTGTTTTAATTTTTTAACAATTTTTTTAAATGTTTTAAAAAAAATTTTCATTTTTTTTTAATTTTTTACAATTTTTTTTAATTTTTCTTATATTTTTTAAATTTTTAAAAAAAAATTTCTTTATTTTTTTTTTTAATTTTAAAAAAAAATTATTTATTTTTGTTTTAAATTATTATTAATTTTTGTTTTAAATTATTATTTATTTTTGTTTTAAATTATTATTTTTTTAAATTTTTATTTGTTTATTTTTTAATTTTTTATATTTTTCTTTTAAATTTTTGTATATTTTTTTTTATTTTAAATTTTTTTATATTTTAAAATTTTTTTATATTAATTTTTTTTTATTTTTTAAAAAAAAATTTAAAATTTTTATTTAATTTTTTAAATTTTTTAAAATCTTTTTTTAAAAATATTTTTAAAATTTTTAAAATTTAAAAAAAAAAATTTTTAATTTTGTTTTAATTTTTTAACAATTTTTTTAAATGTTTTAAAAAAAAATTTCAATTTTTTTTTTAATTTTTTACAATTTTTTTTAATTTTTCTTATATTTTTTAAATTTTTAAAAAAAATTTCTTTATTTTTTATTTTTTTTTAATTTTAAAAAAAATTATTTATTTTTGTTTTAAATTATTATTTTTTTAAATTTTTATTTGTTTATTTTTTAATTTTTTTTTACTTTTCTTTTAAATTTTTGTATATTTTTTTTATTTTAATTTTTTTTATATTTTGAAATTTTTTTATTTTAATTTTTTTTTATTTTTTTATTTTAATTTTTTTTATTTTTTTGTTTTAATTTTTTTTAAATTTTTAAAAAAATTTTTTTAAATTTTTTTAAAATTTTTTTAAAATTTTTTTTTAAAATTTTGTTTTAATTTTTTAAAATTTTTTAATTTTTTTTTTAATTTTTATTTTTCTTTTATTTTACTTTTTTAATTTTTTTTTAAATTTAAATTTTTTTTTAATTTTCTTATAATTTTTTTTTAAATTATTTCAAATTTTTTTTAAATTTTTAAAAAAAATTCTTTATTATTATTTTTTTTTAATTTTTAAAAAAAATTATTTTTGTTTTAAATTATTATTTTTTTTTAAATTTTACTTGCTTATTTTTTTAAATTTTTTATATATTTTTCTTTTAAATTTTTTAAATTTTTTTTTATATTTTTCTTTTAAATTTTTGTATATTTTTTTTATTTTAAATTTTTTTTAAATTTTAAATTTTTTTTAATTTTCTTATAATTTTTTTATTTTTTTTAATTTTTTAAATTTTTTTTTAATTTTTTTTACATTTCTTTTTAAATTTTTTGAAAATTTTAAAAAAATTTTTCTAATTTTTTTATATTTTAAAAAAAATTTAAATTTTTTATTTAATTTTTAAATTTTTTTTAAATTTTTCAAATTATTTAAAAAATTTTTAATTTTTTCAAAATTTTTTAAAATTTTTTTAAAATTTTTTAAAATTTTTTTAAAAATTTAAAAATTTTTTTTAAATTTTTTTTTAAATTTTTTACAAAATTTTTTAAATTTTTTACAAAATTTTTTAAAATTTTTTTTATATTTTTAAGTTTAAAAAAAAATTTTCTTTATTTTTTATTTTTTTTAATTTAAAAAAAATTTATTTATTTTTGTTTTAAATTATTATTTTTTTAAATTTTTATTTGTTTATTTTTTTTAAATTTTTTTTATTTTTCTTTTAAATTTTTGTAAATTTTTTTTTATTTTAAATTTTTTTTAAATTTTAAAATTTTTTTTAATTTTCTTGTAATTTTTTTATTTTTTTTAAATTTTTTAAATTTTTTTTAATTTTTTTTACATTTCTTTTTAAATTTTTTGAAAATTTTAAAAAATTTTTTTAATTTTTTTATATTTTAAAAAAAATTTAAATTTTTTATTTAATTTTTAAAATTTTTAATAAATTTTTTTAAAAATATTTTTAAAATTTTTTAAAAATTAAAAATTTTTTTTTAAAATTTTGTTTTAATTTTTTAACAATTTTTTTAAATATTTTAAAAAGAATTTCAATTTTTTTTTTCAATTTTTTTTTAAATTTTTATTTAATTTTTTAAAATTTAAAAAAAAATTTATTTATTTTTATTTATATTTAAATTTTTTAAAATTTTTCAGAATTTTTTTAAAATTTTTTTATTTAATTTTTATTTAATTTTTTAAATTTTTTTTAAAAAAAATTTTATTTATTTTTTTTATATTTAAAATTTTTTTAAATTTTTTAAAATTTAAAAAAAAATTTCAAATTATTTAAAATTTTTTAAAATCTTTTTTTAAAAATATTTTCAAAATTTTTAAAATTTAAAAAAAAAAATTTTAAATTTTGTTTTAATTTTTTAACAATTTTTTAAAATGTTTTAAAAAAAATTTTTAATTTTTTTTTAATTTTTTACAATTTTTTTTAATTTTTCTTATATTTTTTAAATTTTTAAAAAAAATTTCTTTATTTTTTATTTTTTTTTTAATTTTAAAAAAAATTATTTATTTTTGTTTTTAAATTATTATTTTTTTAAATTTTTATTTGTTTATTTTTTAATTTTTTTTATTTTCTTTTAAATTTTTGTATATTTTTTTTTATTTTAAATTTTTTTTATATTTTAAAATTTTTTATTTTTTTTTCTTATTTTTTTAAAAAAATTTGTTTTTTAAATTTTGTTTTTATTTTTTAACAATTTTTAAAAAAAAATTTTTAATTTTTATTTTTCTTTTATTTTACTTTTTAAAATTTCTTTTAAATTTAAATTTTTTTTTTAATTTTCTTATAATTTTCTTATTTTTTTTAAATTTTTAAAAAAATTTTTTTAAATTTTTAAAAAAAAAATTTTAAATCTAAATTTTTTTAATTTTTCTTTACTTTAATTTTTTTTAAATTTAAAAAAAATTTAATTTTTTTAAAATTATTTCTTTTTATTTCAAAAAATGTTTTTTTAATTTTTTTTAAATTTTATTTTTCCTTTATTTTAATCTTTTAATTTTTAAAATTTTTTTAATTTTAAAAAAAAAATTTTAATTCTTTTTATTTTTTTTTAAATTTTTATTTGTTTATTTTTTAATTTTTTTTTATTTTTCTTTTAAATTTTTGTATATTTTTTTTATTTTAATTTTTTTTATATTTTGAAATTTTTTTATTTTAATTTTTTTTTATTTTTTTATTTTAATTTTTTTTATTTTTTTGTTTTAAATTTTTTTATTTTTTTTAAATTTTTTAAAATTTTTTTTAAAATTTTTTTAAAATTTTTTTAAAATTTTTTTTTAAAATTTTGTTTTAATTTTTTAAAATTTTTAAAATTTTTTTTTTAATTTTTATTTTTCTTTTATTTTACTTTTTTAATTTTTTTTTAAATTTAAATTTTTTTTTAATTTTCTTATAATTTTTTTTAAATTTTTTCAAATTTTTTTTAAATTTTTAAAAAAATTCTTTATTATTATTTTTTTTTAATTTTAAAAAAAAAATTATTTTTGTTTTAAATTATTATTTTTTTTTAAATTTTATTTGCTTATTTTTTAAAATTTTTTTTATATTTTTCTTTTAAATTTTTTTAAATTTTTTTTATATTTTTCTTTTAAATTTTTGTATATTTTTTTTATTTTAAATTTTTTTTAAATTTTAAATTTTTTTAATTTTCTTATAATTTTTTTATTTTTTTTAAATTTTTAAATTTTTTTTTTAATTTTTTTTACATTTCTTTTTAAATTTTTTGAAAATTTTAAAAAAAATTTTTAATTTTTTTATATTTTAAAAAAATTTAAATTTTTTATTTAATTTTTAAAATTTTTTTAAATTTTTCAAATTATTTAAAAAATTTTTAATTTTTTCAAAATTTTTTAAAATTTTTTTAAATTTTTTTTAAATTTTTTACAAAATTTTTTTAATTTTTTACAAAATTTTTTAAAATTTTTTTTATATTTTTAAGTTTAAAAAAAAATTTTCTTTATTTTTTATTTTTTTAATTTAAAAAAAATTTATTTATTTTTGTTTTAAATTATTATTTTTTTAAATTTTTATTTGTTTATTTTTTTTTAATTTTTTTTTATTTTTCTTTTAAATTTTTGTAAATTTTTTTTTATTTTAAATTTTTTTTAAATTTTAAAATTTTTTTTAATTTTCTTGTAATTTTTTTATTTTTTTTAAATTTTTAAAATTTTTTTTAATTTTTTTTACATTTCTTTTTAAATTTTTTGAAAATTTTAAAAAAATTTTTTTAATTTTTTTATATTTTAAAAAAAATTTAAATTTTTTATTTAATTTTTAAAATTTTTTAATAAATTTTTTTAAAAATATTTTTAAAATTTTTTAAAATTAAAAATTTTTTTTTTAAATTTTGTTTTAATTATTTAACAATTTTTTTTAAATGTTTTAAAAAAAATTTCAATTTTTTTTTAAATTTTTATTTAATTTTTTAAATTTAAAAAAAAATTATTTATTTTTTGTTATATTTAAATTTTTTAAAATATTTTAAAATTTTTAAAATTTTTAAAAAATTTTTCAAATTATTTAAAAAAATTTTAAATTTTTTAAAATTTTCAAATTTTTTTTTAAAAATTAAAAATTTTTTTTTAAAATTTTGTTTTAATTTTTTAACAATTTTTTTTAAATATTTTAAAAAAAATTTCAATTTTTTTTTCAATTTTTTTTTAAATTTTTATTTAATTTTTTAAAATTTAAAAAAAATTTATTTATTTTTATTTATATTTAAATTTTTTAAAATTTTTCAGAATTTTTTTAAAATTTTTTTATTTAATTTTTATTTAATTTTTTAAATTTTTTTAAAAAAAAATTTTATTTATTTTTTTTATATTTAAAATTTTTTAAATTTTTTAAAATTTAAAAAAAAAATTTCAAATTATTTAAAATTTTTTAAAATCTTTTTTTAAAAATATTTTCATAATTTTTAAAATTTAAAAAAAAAAATTTTAAATTTTGTTTTAATTTTTTAACAATTTTTTTAAATGTTTTAAAAAAAATTTTAAATTTTTTTTTAATTTTTTACAATTTTTTTTAATTTTTCTTATATTTTTTAAATTTTTAAAAAAAAATTTCTTTATTTTTTATTTTTTTTTAATTTTAAAAAAAAATTATTTATTTTTGTTTTAAATTATTATTTTTTTAAATTTTTATTTGTTTATTTTTAATTTTTTTTATTTTCTTTTAAATTTTTGTATATTTTTTTTTATTTTAAATTTTTTTTATATTTTAAATTTTTTTATTTTTTTTTCTTATTTTTTTAAAAAAATTTGTTTTTTAAATTTTGTTTTTATTTTTTAACAATTTTTAAAAAAAATTTTTAATTTTTATTTTTCTTTTATTTTACTTTTTAAAATTTCTTTTAAATTTAAATTTTTTTTTTAATTTTCTTATAATTTTCTTATTTTTTTTAAATTTTTAAAAAATTTTTTTTAAATTTTTAAAAAAAAAAATTTTAAATCTAAATTTTTTTAAATTTTCTTTACTTTAATTTTTTTTAAATTTAAAAAAAAATTAATTTTTTTAAAACTATTTCTTTTTATTTCAAAAAATGTTTTTTTAATTTTTTTTAAATTTTATTTTTCCTTTATTTTAATCTTTTAATTTTTAAATTTTTTTTAAATTTTAAAAAAAAAAATTTAAATTCTTTTTATTTTTTTTAAATTTTTATTTGTTTATTTTTTAATTTTTTTTTATTTTTCTTTTAAATTTTTGTATATTTTTTTTATTTTAATTTTTTTATATTTTGAAATTTTTTTATTTTAATTTTTTTTTATTTTTTTATTTTAATTTTTTTTATTTTTTTGTTTTAATTTTTTTTATTTTTTTAAATTTTTAAAATTTTTTTTTAAAATTTTTTTAAAATTTTTTTAAAATTTTTTTTTAAAATTTTGTTTTAATTTTTTAAAATTTTTAAAATTTTTTTTTAATTTTTATTTTTCTTTTATTTTACTTTTTTAATTTTTTTTTAAATTTAAATTTTTTTTAATTTTCTTATAATTTTTTTTTAAATTTTTTCAAATTTTTTTAAATTTTTAAAAAAAATTCTTTATATTATTTTTTTTAATTTTAAAAAAAATTATTTTTGTTTTAAATTATTATTTTTTTTTTTAAATTTTATTTGCTTATTTTTTTAAATTTTTTTTATATTTTTCTTTTAAATTTTTGTATATTTTTTTTATTTTAAATTTTTTTTATATTTTAAAATTTTTATTTTAATTTTTTTATTTTTTAAAAAAAAATTTAAAATTTTTATTTAATTTTTTGAATTTTTTAAAATTTTTTTAAAATTTTTTTTAAATTTAAAATTATTTTTAAAATTTTTTTTTAATTTTTACAAATTTTTTTTAATTTTTTTATATTTTTTAAAAAAAAATTTAAAATTTTTATTTAATTTTTAAAATTTAAAAAAAAAATTTTAAAAATATTTTTAAAATTTTTTAAAATTAAAATTTTTTTTTAATTTGGTTTTAATTTTTTAACAAATTTTTTAAATGTTTTTAAAAAAATTTCAATTTTTTTTCAATTTTTTTTAAATTCGTTTTAATTTTTTAACAATTTTTTTTAAATGTTTTAAAACAAATTTCAATTTTTTTTCAATTTTTTTTTAAATTTTATTTAATTTTTTAAAATTTAAAAAAAATTATTTTTTTTTATATTTAAAATTTTTTAAAATTTTTCAGAATTTTTTTAAAATTTTTTTATTTAATTTTTATTTAATTTTTTAAATTTTTTTAAAAAAAAAATTTTATTTATTTTTTTTATATTTAAAATTTTTTTAAATTTTTTAAAATTTAAAAAAAAATTTCAAATTATTTAAAATTTTTTAAAATCTTTTTTTAAAAATATTTTCAAAATTTTTAAAATTAAAAAAAAAAATTTTAAATTTTGTTTTAATTTTTTAACGATTTTTTTAAATGTTTTAAAAAAAATTTCAAATTTTTTTTTTAATTTTTTACAATTTTTTTTAATTTTTCTTATATTTTTTAAATTTTTAAAAAAAAATTTCTTTATTTTTTATTTTTTTTTAATTTTAAAAAAAAATTATTTATTTTTGTTTTAAATTATTATTTTTTTAAATTTTTATTTGTTTATTTTTTAATTTTTTTTATTTTCTTTTAAATTTTTGTATATTTTTTTTTATTTTAAATTTTTTTTATATTTTAAAATTTTTTATTTTTTTTCTTATTTTTTTAAAAAAATTTGTTTTTTAAATTTTGTTTTTATTTTTTAACAATTTTTAAAAAAAATTTTTAATTTTTATTTTTCTTTTATTTTACTTTTTTAAAATTTCTTTTAAATTTAAATTTTTTTTTAATTTTCTTATAATTTTCTTATTTTTTTTAAATTTTTAAAAAATTTTTTTTAAATTTTTAAAAAAAAAAATTTTAAATCTAAATTTTTTTAAATTTTCTTTACTTTAATTTTTTTTAAATTTAAAAAAAATTTAATTTTTTTAAAATTATTTCTTTTTATTTCAAAAAATGTTTTTTTAATTTTTTTTAAATTTTATTTTTCCTTTATTTTAATCTTTTAATTTTTAAATTTTTTTTAAATTTTAAAAAAAAAATTTAAATTCTTTTTATTTTTTTAAAATCTTTATTTGTTTATTTTTTTTTAATTTTTTTTATTTTTCTTTTAAATTTTTGTATATTTTTTTTACTTTGTATATTTTTTTTACTTTAAATTTTTTTTATATTTTAAAATTTTTTTATATTATTTTTTGAAGAGGGTTTGCCTCAATCCATCCTTTTACGTTTCAAATCGAGCCGCGCGACACAGAATACGTAACGTTCGCTTGGAAGAGCCTAGAAAGATCGACAGCCTTTATCTGTTGATCGTAGCGTACTCTGATACGTCACTTCCGCCTTTTTATACACCATGTGTCAGCCCACGGTGCTCTTGCGATTAGCACAAATCAGTATTACATCTAAACCTTTATTCTATTACATTGTAACAGTTTCTTCTTAAATATACATATATCGTGTTGTTCTATCAATAGTACATAATCATTGCGATCCCATCCACAATGGTTATGGGCCCAGTCACAATATAAGGCAACGAGAGGTTAGGTTGTGCGAAGGCGTGCACTCGCCCATACATAAAAGTGAGACGTAGATACACGTGATTGCGAAAAACGAATCGCAGCAAGATGAACAACGAAGTAAAAACCGAGTTCCATATCACCAAGCTCTCGGACTTGAATTACCAGTCGTGGAAAACCGAATTGTGCTGGTACCTAAGAGGAAAGGGACTGTTAGACCACGTGCTGACCGAGAAGAAGGTAGGCCTGAACGCTACGGAAGTCGAGGTAAGAGCCCACCAAATGAATGAAAATAAAGCGTTCGCGGCCATCGGTTTGCATATAGAAGCAGACCAACAAATACACATAGAAGATTGCGCAAATGCATATGAGGCGAGGGAAACGTTAAAGCAAGTGCACCAACCAAAGTCGAGGGTCCGCATTATGCAATTAAAAAGGGAATTTTATCACTTAAAGATGAAAGATGAAGAAAGTATGTCCGCTTATATGTCTAGAATCAAGATAGCCGCAAGAAATCTGAAGGAGGCAGGGGCAGAAGTCAAAGATGAAGACCTAGCGTATACAATGCTGGCTGGACTCCCAGATAGCTATGAAAATTTAAACATGGCGTTGGCTAGTCTTTCAGACGACAAATTCACATCGGCTGAGGTGAAGAGAGTCCTGTTGGAGGAATACGATAGGAGGATATCGAGACTAGACAGAGAGACAGGACACCCCAAGGAAGCTCTGTATACAAACAAGAAACCCGACAAAGGGGAATCCAAGGCACCGAGCGACGATACGAGGCAACCAAGAACGTGCTACAACTGCAAGAAGGTTGGACACATAGCGAAAGACTGCCGCACTAGGACGAACAGAGGTAAAAGGAAACCAGAGTCGAAACAGAAAAGGGACGCATATCTGGTGAGTTTGAACAATGTAGATTTGGAAGACTCGTGGCTCCTAGACAGCGGATGTACCCACCACGTTTGCAAAAGACTAGATTGGTTCACGAACTTCAGACATATCGATTCTGAAATAGTAAACACGGCAGCAGATTCAGAGAAACAAAAGGGGACAATACTAAAGGCACAAGGTATTGGGGACATTACATTAAATATGATTGTAGGTGACAAGAAAAGGGCCGCCGTGATGTACAATGTATATTACGTACCCAACATCAGATGAAATTTGATGTCAGTGTCACAAATAGAGCAGAAGGGAAAGGAGCTGCTAATAAAAGACGGGAAGATAAAAATAAGAAACGCAAAATCAAAGGAAACCATTTGCATAGCGTACAGGAAAAACGACTTGTACATAGTCAGAGCAGAAGTATGTAAGAACACCAACTCCCCAGTGGAATCACACGCAGCGAACCTGGAAATGGATCAAGTGTGGCACCGACGTTTTTGTCACGTGAGTAACGACACTATAAAGAAATTACTAGAAACTAACCGCGTTACCGGACTAGATAACGCTAGGACGAATAAATATACATGCGACGCGTGTAACATAGGGAAGGCAACGAGAGTTGCAAGTAAAAGATTAAATGGTAAACAGACAAAGGAAACTTGCGAATTGATACACTCAGATGTGTGTGGGCCTATGCCAGAAAACTCGATCGGCGGAAGCAAATATTTCGTAACCTTTACAGATGACTTTTCCAGATACACCAAGGTGGTATGCATTAAATCTAAGGACGAGGTTAAAAGGTGCATAAAAGAGTACGTTGCCAATGTGGAACGTGAAAAGGGAAAGAAAGTAAAAAGGTTCCGATCAGATAATGGGCTAGAGTTCTGCAATAATGAACTGGATACTTTTTTCAAAGATTTAGGCATTAAGCACGAGCGATCTAATGTCGAAACACCACAAATGAATGGTGTGGCCGAAAGAATAAATAGGACATTATTAGAATTGACAAGATCAATGCTCAAATCGGCACATCTGCCACAAAAATTCTGGGCAGAGGCTGTGACGACGGCAGCCTATATAAAGAATCGGGTATGCCATACAGCCATCAACGACGAGGTTCCTCTAGCTATGTGGACGGAACGTACACCGAGTGTTCGGCACCTAAAAGTATACGGGTGCCTAGCATACGCCCGTTTGCCAGAACAGCGAAGAAAGAAATTGGACGACCGAGCAGCGAGATGCGTGTTCGTTGGTTACGCGAGTCAGACGCGAGGATATAGGTTGTGGTGCCCGGACAAGGGAGACGTAATAACCACAAAGCACGTGAAATTCGCAGAAGACACAGTAGGATATGAGTGGATCAATGGAAAAAACATCCACGCTTGGAAACACGAAGGATGGTCGGATGACAGCGATTCAGAGACAGAAGACACATCGTGCGTACGCGAGGCTAACATACCATGCAGCGAGCCGGAGAAAGCCCCGTACCGAGAAACACGCACGATAAGTAAAACAGAGGAGGAAGAGGATAGCGATGTAGTGGGGGCACAAGAACCACTGCAAACCCCAAAACGCGGAAGGCCCAAGAAAGTTATAAGAAACCCATACGGATGCAAAGGGAAGCCAAAGAACCAAGAGATTGATAACGGTGAAGACAAAGAGTCAAAAGCGGAAAGCGGTATAGAAGTAAATTCTCTGGAGATTACCGAGCCACAAAATATTGAAGAGGCATTGGAGTCGCCACAAGCAACTCAGTGGAAGGAGGCCATCAAAGAAGAACTAGATAACTTGTCCGACAGGAATACATGGGAAGTTACCAAATTACCCGAAGGTAGAAAATGCATAGGATGCAAGTGGGTATTCAAATTAAAAAGAAATGCAAATGGGGAAATATGCAGGTATAAAGCGAGACTGGTAGCTCAAGGGTTCTCTCAAAAGAAGGGAATGGATTACAATGAGACGTATTCACCGGTAGCAAGTTTCTCGATAATCAGGCTGATGTTAGCAATAACAGTGGATTTCCGTTGGCATACGAGACATATAGACATAAAGTGTGCTTACTTATACGGCCGGTTAGAAGAGGAAATATACATGAACCTACCCCCGCGTTGTGAAAACAAAGAAGGTTTGGTGGCCAAGTTACTTAGACCAATCTATGGATTGAAACAGTCTGGGAGAAATTGGAATGAAGAGTTGGACGATTTTTTAACCAAACAAGGATTCAGAAGACTAAAGGCCTCGGGCTGTGTATATATTAGTGGACATTGGACAATCGTGGTAATATATGTAGACGATATTTTTGTATTTTCCAGAGACCTGGTACCAATTACAGACCTAGTCAGACGTATCACCAAAACATACGAAGCCAAGGATCTAGGTGAAATAAGTTATGCCCTGGGAATAAAAATAAGTTGGAATAATGCCGGGGGTGTATGTCTTTCACAGAAGGCTTACATAAAGAACATACTAAAACAATACAATATGATCGAATGCCGGGGAGCCACTACTCCATTGGAACCGGGAGCAAAGATTTCCAAAGAGGATAGTCCAAAAACTCAAGTGGAAAGGGAGAAGATGTCGGAAGTACCTTATAGGAGATTAATTGGATCGCTAATGTATTTGGCGTTGAGTACCAGGCCAGACTTGTTGTACGCGGTAACAAAGTTATCACAGTATAACACTGACCCAGGAGAAGCACATTGGCACCAAGCGAAGCATGTATTGCGGTACTTGAACAAGACTGCAGAGTATGGATTAACATACGAAAGAAACGAAGAACCGAGGATAAAAATATATTGCGACGCAGACTGGGCAAGCGATATCGATAATAGGCATTCTTTTTCGGGGATGGTCATGAAATTAGGAAGAAATACCGTATAATGGTACTCATCAAAACAAAGGAGCATATCGACTTCCACGATGGAGGCTGAATACGTTGCATTGGCGCGAGGGGCCAAAGAAGCTATATGGGTACGCATGGTATTGAAAGAGCTAGATTTGTTTGTTTTTTTGGTTTCAGATAGCATCGAAATGTATTGCGATAATAGAGCAGCCATAGACTACTCTAAGAACAGAATGGAGAATAACAAAACCAAACATATAGACATCGCGTACCATATTGTGAGGGAAATGGTCGAGGAAAACGAGATAAGAGTCATTTATGTCGCTACGAATGAGAACCCAGCAGATGTTATGACGAAAGGGCTGAAGCAATTGGCCCATAAACGCGGTACCGAAAGTTTAGGACTGGATGTCGCAAAAGTGGGGGATTGAAGAGGGTTTGCCTCAATCCATCCTTTTACGTTTCAAATCGAGCCGCGCGACACAGAATACGTAACGTCCGCTTGGAAGAGCCTAGAAAGATCGACAGCCTTTATCTGTTGATCGTAGCGTACTCTGATACGTCACTTCCGCCATTTTATACACCATGTGTCAGCCCACGGTGCTCTTGCGATTAGCACAAATCAGTATTACATCTAAACCTTTATTCTATTACATTGTAACAGTTCCTTCTTAAATATACATATATCGTGTTGTTCTATCAATGGTACATAATCATTGCGATCTCATCCACAAAAATTCTTTATTTTAATTTTTTAAATTTTTTTTTTAATTCTTTGTTATTTTTTTTTAAATTTGTATATATATATTTTTAATTTTTAAAAATTTTTTAAATTTTTTTTTAAATTTTTTTAAATTTTTTAAAAATTTTTTTAAAAAATTGGTTTTAATTTTTTAACAAAATTTTAAAAATTTTTTTTTTTTTTTTTTTCAATTTTAAATTTTTTTTTTAATTTTCTTATAATTTTTTTTTTGAAATTTTTTAAAATTTTATTTAATTTTTTTTTAAATTTGTTTTAATTTTTTAACAAAATTTTTAAAATTTTTTTAAAAATTTTTTTCTCTATTTTTTAATTTTTTTTATTTTTTAAAATTTTTTTTATTCTTTAAAATTTTTTTCATTTTTTAAAATTTTTTTAAAAATTTTGTTTTAATTTTTTAACCAAATTTTTAAAATTGTTTTTTAAATTTTTTTAAAAATTTTGTTTTAATTTTTTAACCAAATTTTAAAATTTTTTTTTATTTTTTTTTAATTTTTTTCATTCTTTAAAATTTTTTTTTAATTTTTTTTTAAATTTTGTTCATTTTTTTTAATTTTTTACAAAAAATCTTTAATTTTTTTTAAAAATTTTGTTTTAAATTTTAACAATTTTTTTAAAAAAAAATTTATTTACGTTTTTAAATTTTTTTTCTTATTTTTTTAAAATTTTTTTATTTTTTTTTTAATTTAAAATTTTTTTTTAATTTTCTTATAATTTTTTTAATTTTTTTAATTTTTTTAAAAAAATTTGTTTTAATTTTTTTAAAAAAAATTGTTTTAATTTTTAAAAAAAAAATTTTTTAATTTTTTTATTTTTTTTTAATTTTTTTTTTTAATTTTGAATTTTTTTTAATTTTCATATAATTTTTTTTAATATTTTAAACATTTTTTTTTAATTTTTTAAAAAATTTTTTTCTTAAAATTTGTTTTAATTTTTTAACAAAATTTTTTAACATTTTTTTTTTTTTTAATTTTAAATTTTTTTTAATTTTCTTATAATTTTTTTGTTTTTTTAAATTTTTTAAAATTTTTATTTTTTTTATTTTTTTGATTTTTCTTCTAAATTTTTGTATATTGTTTTTATTTAAATTTTTTTTGTATTTAAATTTTTTTATTTTAATTTTGTTACGTATATGGATTTTTTCCCATACGCCGCTCTCAACCACTTTTCCAGCTCGCGTCTGCGAAGGGAAAACGCCCTAAAATCCTTTTGCTTATCACATACCACTAAGGGGGGTCATGATCTCGACCATCTGGATCACGACCATGGGAACGAGAGTGACACGACGACGACCCCGAAGAATTTCCTTATATGGAAATTTCAAATGCATCCCCACTCATTTTTGGGACTATATAAACCCTTTGGTTTCTACCCTCTGCGGTTAAAAGCAGTACAGTTGCACGTAGAGTAACGTCGTGTCACGCTCGTACCGAGGCGGTTGAATTCAGTAAGATCGAGCTAAAGTCTCCGTCGGAATCATAGTTGACCCCATAGAATCCGCGAGTTCGGTTTACATTCTATTGGGCACTTTGTAATAGCCGCTCGTACGCCCCGCATCGCCAGTGCGTCAACACCGAGCAAATTAGTGGTAATTTACACACATTTATTACACTATTTAACCGCGACATTCACATTTGTACTATAATCTTGAATACACGAATGGTGTTCACTTCTAAATCGAGTTGATTCGTTAAAACCCATCTTTTACCCAGCGATCCTTATAAACTTAGTAGCGCTCACCCACTGATACAACTTTACCGCTCGAGTTGTATCGAATATAAATTAAGAGTTACGAGGCATTAATAACATTTCCCGCGACTCCCTGATTTAGCATCAGGTTAGTTTGCAACCTTTCATCCAGAACAAGGAATTTTACCAACCTAGTGGCTCCCCGATTTCGCATCGGGTTCGTCCACGCTTAACCCTCCTACGGCTCCCTGATTTCGCATCAGGTTCGTCCGTATCCTACAGCTCCCTGGTTTCGCACCAGGTTCGTCTGTAAGTATACCAACCTCCGAACAGCTCCCTGGTTTCGCACCAGGTTCGTCTGTGAATAATCCAACCTCCTAACAGCTCCTCGACTTCGCGTCGAGTTCGTCTGTGAACATCATCCTAGTGACACCCCGATTTCGCATCGGGTTCGTTCACGACGTTTCACCCTCCTGCGGCTCCCTGATTTCAAATCAGGTTCGTCCGCGCTTGACTCCATTCCTAGAGGCTCCCTGATTTCGCATCAGGTTCGTCCTCGCCGTCAATAATCCAAGCAGCTCCCTGATTTCGCATCAGATTCGTCCGCGCACCTTATTAACAAATTCGTTAACCATATTCTTTGGGAAATACTCATTCTCGCCGGCCTCTCGCGTTGCCGCAGCCCCGGCTCGTAACAATTTTCTTATAATTTTTTTATTTTTTAAAAAATTTTTAAAATTTTTTAAAATTTTTTTTAAAAAAAATTGTTTCAATTATTTAACAAAATTTTTAAAAAAATTTTTTTATTTTTTATAAAATTTTTTTTTTAAAAATAAAATTTCTATATTGTTTAATCTTTTCATTTTTTTTAAATTTTTTTAAAATTTAAAAAAAAATTTTTAAATTTTGTTTTAATTTTTTAACAATTTCTTTTAAAATTTTTTTATTTATGTTTTTTAAAATTTTTTCTTAATTTTTTTTTTAATTTTTAAAATTTTTTTTTAATTTTTTTGTTTTTTTTTAATTTTTTATTTTTTTATTTATTTTTTTAAATTTTTAAAAAAAATTTTTTAAATTTTTTAAAAACTTTTTTTAAATTTTAAAATTTTTTTAAAATTTTTAAAATTTTTTTAAATTACTTTTAAAATTTTTTATTTTTTTAATTTTTTACAAAAATTTTTAACATTTTTATATATTTTTTTTAAATTTTTAAAATTTTTTTTTAATTTTTTAAAATTTTTTTTTAAAAAAATTGTTTTAATTTTTTAACAAAATTTTTTAAAATTTTTTTTTATTTTTTTTTTAATTTTAAATTTTTTTTAATTTTCTTATAATTTTTTTATTTTTTTTTAATTTTTTAAAATTTTCTTTAAATTTTTTAAAATTTTCTTTAAATTTTTTAAAATTTTCTTTAAATTTTTTAAAATTTTCTTTAAATTTTTTAAAATTTTCTTTAAATTTTTTAAAATTTTCTTTAAATTTTTTAAAATTTTCTTTAAATTTTTTAAATTTTTTTTCTAAAAAATTTGTTTTAATTTTTTAACAAAATTTTTTTTAATTTTTTTTTAATTTTCTTCTAATTTTTTTATTTTTTTTTAAATTTTTAAAAATTTTTTTTTTTAAAATTTGTTTTAATTTTTTAACAAAACTTTTTAATTTTTTTTATTATTTTAAAACTTTTTTCTGTATTTTTTAATTTTTTTTTCATTTTTTAAATTTTTTTTTAAATTTTTTTAAAAATTTTGTTTTAATTTTTTAACAAAATTTTTTTTAATTTTTTTTTTAATTTTAAATTTTTTTTAATTTTCTTATAATTTTTTTATTTTTTTTTAATTTTTTCAAATTTTTTTAAATTTTTTAAAAAATTTTGTTTTAATTTTTTAACACAATTTTTAAATTTTTTTTTTATTTTTTTAAATTTTTTTCATTTTTAAAATTTTTTTAAATTTTTTTTTTAAATATTTTGTTTATTTTTTTAAATTTTTTACAAAAAATCTTTTATTTTTTATATATTTTTTAAATTTTTAAATAATTTTTTAAATTTTTTTTTAAAAATTTTGTTTTAATTTTTTAACAATTTCTTTTAAAAAAAATTTATTTATGTTTTTTAAATTTTTCTGTTTTTTTTTTATTTTTTTATTTATTTTTTTTAATTTTTTTAAAATTTTTTTTAATTTTTTAACAAATTTTTTTAAATTTTTTTTTATTTTTTTTTAATTTTAATTTTTTTTAATCTTCTAAAAAAAATTTAAAAAATTTTTTTATTTATGCTTTTTTATTATGCTAAAAATATACAAAAAATTAGAAGAAAAATAAAAAAATAAACAAATAATAATTTTAAAAAATAAAAAAAAAATTTAAAAAGTTTTTTAAAAAATTTTAAAAATATGAAAAAAAATTGTTAAAAAATTAAAACAAATTTTAAAAAAAATTTTTTTTTAAAATTTAAAAATAATTTTAAAAAAATTATAAGAAAATTAAAAAAAATTAAAAAATAAATAAAAAAATTAAAAAAATTTTTTTTTAAAAAATTAAAACTAATTTTTTTAAAAAATTAAAACTAATTTTTTTAAAAAATTAAAACCAATTTTTTTAAAAAATTAAAACTAATTTTTTTTTAAAAATTAAAACAATTTTTTTTTTTTAAATTTTTAAAAAATTTGAAAAATTATAAGAAAATTAAAACAAAATTTTAAAATTAAAAAAAATAAAAAAATTAAAAAAAATAAAAAAATTTTAAAAAAAATAAGAAAAATTTTTAAAATTTTTTTAAATTTTTATTTGTTTATTTTTTTATTTTTCTTTTAAATTTTTGTATATTTTTTTTTATTTAAATTTTTTTATTTTAATTTTTTAAAATTTTTTTAAAAAAATTTTATGTTATTTTTAAATTTTATTTATATTAATTTTTAAAAAACTTTTTTTCATTTTTTAAAATTTTTTTTCATTTTTTTTAAATTTTTTAAAAACTTTTTGTAATTTTTTTTATTTTTAAAATTTTCATTTGTTTATTTTTTTTATTTTTCTTCTAAATTTTTGTATATTTTATTATTTAAATTTTTTTTGTATTTAATTTTTTTTTATTTTTAATTTTCTTATTATTTTTATATTTTTTTAAATTTTTAAAATTTTTTTTTCATTTTTTAAATTTTTTTTTCATTTTTTTTTAAATTTTTTAAAAAACTTTTTGTAATTTTTTTTTATTTTTTTAAATTTTTATTTGTTTATTTTTTTATTTTTCTTTTAAATTTTTGTATATTTTTTTTTATTTAAATTTTTAAATTTTTTTTTAAAAAATTTTATGTTATTTTTAAATTTCATTTATATTAATTTTAAAAAACTTTTTTTCATTTTTTAAAATTTTTTTTCATTTTTTTTAAATTTTTTAAAAAACTTTTTGTAATTTTTTTTTATTTTTTAAAATTTTTATTTGTTTATTTTTTTATTTTTCTCTAAATTTTTGTATATTTTTTTTATTTAAATTTTTTTTGTATTTAAATTTTTTTATTTTAATTTTCTTATAATTTTTTATATTTTTTTAAATTTTTAAAATTTTTTTTTCATTTTTTAAAATTTTTTTCATTTTTTTTAAATTTTTTAAAAAACTTTTGTAATTTTTTTTTATTTTTTTAAATTTTTATTTGTTTATTTTTTTTATTTTTCTTCTAAATTTTTGTATATGTTTTTTATTTAATTTTTATTTGTATTTAAATTTTTTTATTTTAATTTTCTTATAATTTTTTTATTTTTAAAAAATTTAAAATTTTTTTTTATTTTTTTTTAATTTTAAATTTTTTTTAATTTTCATATAATTTTTTTATTTTTTTAAATTTTAAAATTTTAAAAAATTTTAAAAAAATTTTTTTTTAAATATTGTTTTAATTTTTTAACAATTGCTTTTAAAACAAATATATTTATGTTTTTTTAAATTTTTTCTACATTTTTAATTTTTTTCTTTTTTAATTTTTTTTTTAATTTAAAATTTTTTTTTAAATTTTTTAAATTTATTTTTTTTTTAATTTTTATATAATTTTTTTATTTTTTAAAAATTTTTTAAATTTTTAAAAATTTTTTTAAAATTTTTTCAAATTATTTTTTAAAAAATTTGTTTTAATTTTTTAACAAAATTTTTTTTAATTTTTTTTTCAATTTTAATTTTTCTTTAATTTTCTTATAATTTTTTTTTTAAATTTTTTAAAATTTTATTTATTTTTTTTTAAATTTGTTTTAATTTTTTAACAAAATGTTTAAAAAAAATTGATTATTTTTTTAA
The DNA here is from genome assembly GCF_050908995.1 of Andrena cerasifolii. Lineage (NCBI taxonomy): Eukaryota > Metazoa > Arthropoda > Insecta > Hymenoptera > Andrenidae > Andrena > Andrena cerasifolii. The sequence continues at coordinate 31,367 of NW_027485574.1, forward strand.
AATATTTTTCATTTTTAAAAATTTTTTTTTAATTTTTTTTAATTTTTTTTTAAATTTGTTTTAATTTTTTAACAAATTTTTTAAAAAAAAAAATTTTTTTTTTTTAAATTTCTATATTTTTTAATCTTTTCATTTTTTTAAAATTTGTTTAAAATTTTAAAAAAAATTTTAAATTTTGTTTTAATTATTTAACAATTTCTTTTTAAAAAAATTTTATTTATGTTTTTTAAATTTTTTCTACATTTTTTAATTTTTTTCTTTTTAAAATTTTTTTTTAATTTTAAAATTTTTTTTAAATTTTTTTAAATTTTAAGTTTTTTTAAATTTTCTTATAATTTTTCTATTTTTTAAAAATTTTTTAAATTTTTTAAAATTTTTTTAAAAATTTTTTTTAAAATTTTGTTTATTTTTTAAAAATTTTTATTTGTTTATTTTTTTTATTTTTTATTTTTCTTTTAATTTTTTGTATATTTCTTTATTAAAATTTTTTTTTGTATTTTAAAATTTTTTTATTTTAATTTCTTTATATATTTTTTTTGAATTTAAAAAAAAATTTAATTTTTTTTAATTTTTCTCCACTTCAATTTGTAATTTTTTTAATTTTCTTAACTTTAATTTTTTTTAAATTTAAATTTTTTTAATTTTTTTTTAAATTATAATTTTTTTATTTCAAAAAATGTTTTTTTAATTTTTATTTTTCTTTTATTTTAATTTTTTTAAATTTTTTCAAATTTTTAAAATTTTTTTTTAATTTTCTTATAATTTTTCTATTTTTTTTAAATTTTTTTAAATTTTCTTATAAATTTTTTTTTAAAAATTTAAAATAATTTTTTTTAATTTTTTAAAATTTTTTTTAAAAAATTTGTTTTAATTTTTTAACAAAATTTATGTATATTTTTTTCTTTAAATTTTATTTGTATTTAAATTTTTTTATTTTAATTTTCTTATAATTTTTTATTTTTTAAAAAAATTTAAAATTTTTTTTTATTTTTTTTTTATTTTAAATTTTTTTTAATTTTCATATAATTTTTTTATTTTTTTTAAATTTTTTTATTTTTTTTTTAATTTTTTAAATTTTTTTAAAATTTTAAAAAAATTTTTTTTAAATATTGTTTTAATTTTTTAACAATTGCTTTTAAAACAAATATATTTATGTTTTTTAAATTTTTTCTACATTTTTAATTTTTTCTTTTTTAATTTTTTTTTTAATTTTAAAATTTTTTTTTAATTTTTTTAAATTTATTTTTTTTTAATTTTTATATAATTTTTTTATTTTTTAAAAATTTTTAAAAATTTTTAAAAATTTTTTTAAAATTTTTTAAAATTATTTTTAAAAAATTTGTTTTAATTTTTTAACAAAATTTTTTTTAATTTTTTTTTCAATTTTAATTTTTCTTTAATTTTCTTATAATTTTTTTTTAAATTTTTTAAAATTTTATTTATTTTTTTTTAAATTTGTTTTAATTTTTTAACAAAATGTTTAAAAAAATTTATTATTTTTTTAAATTTTTTTCTATATTTTTAAAATTTTTTTATTTTTAAAAATTTTTTTCATTTTTTAAAATTTTTTTTAAAAATTTTGTTTTAATTTTTTAACAAAATTTTTTAATTTTTTTTTCATTTTTTTTAAATATTTTTCATTTTTAAAAATTTTTTTTTTATTTTTTTTTTAAATTTGTTTTAATTTTTAACAAAATTTAAAAAAAATTTTTTATTTTTTATAAATTTTTTTTTTTTGTAAAAATTTCTATATTTTTTAATCTTTTCATTTTTTTTTAAATTTGTTTAAAATTTTAAAAAAAATTTTAAATTTTGTTTTAATTTTTTAACAAAATTTTTTAATTTTTTTTCATTTTTTTAAAATATTTTTCATTTTCAAAAATTTTTTTTTAATTTTTTTAATTTTTTTTTAAATTTGTTTTAATTTTTTAACAAATTTTTTAAAAAAAAATTTTTTTTTTAAAAATTTCTATATTTTTTAATCTTTTCATTTTTTTAAAATTTGTTTAAAATTTTAAAAAAAAATTTTAAATTTTGTTTTAATTTTTTAACAATTTCTTTTTAAAAAAATTTTATTTATGTTTTTAAATTTTTTCTACATTTTTTAATTTTTTTCTTTTTAAATTTTTTTTTTAATTTTAAAATTTTTTTTAAATTTTTTTAAATTTTAATTTTTTTTAAATTTTCTTATAATTTTTTTATTTTTTAAAAATTTTTTAAATTTTTTAAAATTTTTTTAAAAATTTTTTTAAAAATTTTTTTATTTTTTATTTTTCTTTTAATTTTTTGTATATTTCTTTATTAAAATTTATATTTCTTTATTAAAATTTTTTTTTGTGTTTTAAAATTTTTTTATTTTAATTTCTTTATATATTTTTTTTGAATTTAAAAAAAAATTTAATTTTTTTTTAATTTTTCTCCACTTCAATTTGTAATTTTTTTAATTTTCTTAACTTTAATTTTTTTTAAATTTAAATTTTTTTAATTTTTTTTTAAATTATAATTTTTTTATTTCAAAAAATGTTTTTTTAATTTTTATTTTTCTTTTATTTTAATTTTTTTAAATTTTTTCAAATTTTTAAAATTTTTTTTTAATTTTCTTATAATTTTTCTATTTTTTTTAAATTTTTTTTAAATTTTCTTATAAATTTTTTTTTTAAAAATTTAAAAAAAATTTTTTTTAATTTTTTAAAATTTTTTTTAAAAAATTTGTTTTAATTTTTTAACAAAATTTTTGTATATTTTTTTTTATTTAAATTTTTTTTGTATTTAAATTTTTTTATTTTAATTTTCTTATAATTTTTTTATTTTTTAAAAAATTTTAAAATTTTTTTTATTTTCTTTTAATTTTATTTTTTTTTTAATTTTTTAAAATTTTTTTAAAAAATTGGTTTTAATTTTTTAACAAAATTTTCTAAATTTTTTTTGTATTTTTTTTTCA